>NW_025765498.1:0-156013 GCF_003918875.1 Haliotis rubra
GGTCAGGCTCGCTGACTTGGTTGGCACATGTCATCGGTTCCCAATTGCGCAGATCGATGCTCATGCTGTTGATCACTGGATTTTCTGATCCAGACTCGATTATTTACAGACCGCAGCCATATATCTGGAATATTGCTGAGTGCGACGTACAACTAAACTCACTCACTCTCAGCACAGACACTAAGTACTAAAATCCATGTCCGCACTGACAGGATCGTTGTTTGTCACCGATGCATAATTATTCAAATACTGTTTTCGTATGCTAAACAGTTGGATGCAGAAAACATGAGAATCAATGCATGATTAATAGTGAAGAACGTTTAAATATTCATATTCTCATAGCAACAATAAGTAATAGAAATTATTTTTATTGTGCTACAGCTGGCTTTAATATTAAACATGTTGAAACCCTAGCAGCGAAACCATTGTCATGACATATCATCGTTGACTACGTAACTTTGTAGACACCGTATGACAACAATCGGCATTGCGTATAAGAAATTATAGATAAATAGAGGATATGTTGTGAATGTTGTCAAAAACATGTATGTTTCATCGAGTGGTCTGACAAAGTTGATGCGTTCACTGGCGGCTGCGCCACTCATTATTTATTATATTTTTATCATTGTTTGTAAATGATCGAGCCATCGAGTAAGTCTGCATTTTCACCAATATTTACATTATTTCACCCTTAAGAATATAGTAAATCGGTATACTTTCCATGGCCCGGATGTTCCAGGTCATATGAGGACAGCACAAGACACAATGCCAGTACAAATTAGATAATGATACATTCCCGACAACTAGGTATTGACAAAACACACGAACCTCTTGCGAATTCTATATTAGGACAATGTAATGCAATTACAATAGTGTTTGACAATAAATCACACTTCAAATATTTTCCATATGTTCTCGAGTGCTCCAGGTGAACAGATAAATTGCCTTTGCCTTGTACGTCGGATCTCATGGGGCCAATCACCTGACTGTCTGGCCCAGACTCGATTATTTATCGAGCATGCAGCTGTAACATTGCCTCGGTGTTAAACAAAAAACAAAATGACAACACATACTCATAATATAGTCGGATTCCGTGTGTGTGGACGTGGAAAGGGTTTTGACGCATATATTTGCATGTGTTCTTGATAGGTGGCATCGGTGGGGCAGGATACACTCACATTCTGGCGAATACCCGGTACTGTCAATATTTGATTCATAAACACATGATCATGGAAAAGTAACATCAACTCTGCTTTCAACACAGATTTCCCAGTATGAACGTGACATGAATATGTTATAACAAGCTATGTAGATATACTTCTCATCACCTGGTGGCAGTCACTATAAGCTTGATAATGGTGTAAGAATCTACACTCAAACATCACCCTATGCATTAACCAGACGTTGTTGTCCATAAAGTTATGTGCCTCAGTATTGATTCACCAGCTTCTACAATGCCGATCAAACTATAAAGAATTGTTTATTTTAAAGGAAACGTGTAGAAGTTCAAGACCACTTAATTCAGGTCACAACAGAACACATTAAACATGCCATAAAAAAACCAACTCATATATCATTTGTTTATGCCATTTACATATGTGCATGAAACGAATTGAGTATTTAGGATAGGAATTTGGTTTCGTGAGGTTTTTGACGTATGTTAAGGCCTTTTCGAGGTAAAAGACTAATGTCTGCACGGAAATCTACAATGGAGAGAATAAGACAACTTAACAACAAATGGCGGCATACACACGCCTGCGCATTCCTTCATCATGTTCTTGTACGTGCGCAAACAGACTTCATCTTAAAAACGAAAGGGTCACAACGCGACGATGAAATGATGAATTTGATGAAAGGTCGCGTTGTCGCGTTTGTAGCTATTGGGTAATAATGCATAGCATACTAAATATTTTTAACAATCGCGACAATGCGACATTTGGAGAAATGTCACGTTGTCGCTTTTTATCAGTTACTGCAGAATTTCAAAAATTACATGTGACCGTGAAGTCTGTGGGTTAATTAAGGGTCGTTGGTTAATGGACGTTTGATTTATTCAGCAGGGATGTGGTAATATCTCCCGATAGGATGCCTATATCGCTATACTTAATTACTGGCAATTGTGATGAAAATTATTAAGGTTGAATAGGTCTATGTTTCAAACAAGACGATACAGGTACATGTGTATCGCTGGGTATCGTATCGTCTGAGGAAATTATCGATGCATTGTGAATCATGGCATGTCCAGGATTAAATATAGAGCATTCAAATAGACTTGAAAAAAGTGAGTGAGTGAGTGAGTATAGGTTTCTGGCACTCCAAGGGTACGCCACTCTGACAAGCGAATTTATCGCGTTTTTTATATCATGATGATGACAGTCGATTGGTATGGCGTTTCTCCAAGCAGAATGTTCAAAGCCTTTATTACACCCGCAATTCTCAGTCCCAATGGAAGAATGCGACCTAAGCTGTCTTTGAGGTGCTAGAGGGTTAAGTCATATTGCCATCTCATTCTACCTGGTATCCACTGCTGGCTGAACAGAGGTACATTTCGGCCAAATTTCATCAGCAAAACACTCTCGCAGGAGCCAAACAGTCGAACATGGTCACCTATTCGAGGAGTTCACCTGGTGTTTATGCCGATATGGCCTCAATTTTATCGCCGCCTTGAACAATATTTCAGTTTTTCAAAACCTGTCAGCTTGATATTTGACAAATGTCCAAAGTGATGACTGTGTATGGTGCTGGGATTCGAACCCTATGATCATAGTTTTCTGGTGCGTCTAACAGACGCAACCCTGCACAGCGAATTACCCCGCCTAAAATGTACCGTCATTACAATGACAAAGAGCGCAAAGAATTTGTCTTGCTGCTAAAACACGTTTGATTGGCTAAATACACCGATTTTAAAATATATGAAATGATTTTCAAAGCAACTGTGAAAGATTTGCAAAAAGTTCAAGAAAAGCAGCGCCCCGTTGCCATTACGGGTACTACTATATTTGTAAAACCATTGGAAGTAACAAAAGCCCACATAAGTCTAAAATAGAGTACAACTTTTTCTGCGCATGCGTAGACTTATTGACTTTCTAAAAATGCGCACCGGTAAACGAAAAAGGCGACAATGCAACATATTCATTATGTCGCGTTGCGCATTTTTAGGCTTTTTATATATATGGGGCGACAATGCGACAACGCGACATATTTTGTAAAATTGTCGCTATGCCGCATTTTCTCCCTTTGGATGAATAGAAAAACGTTATTCAAAACGCGACAATGCGATACAGCAACAATGCGACAAATGGCCGAATGTCGCATTGTCGCATTTTCGCGCTTTGGTTAATTTTGCCTCTTTTTGCTTGTTTTGAGAGGGCGACAACGCGACAATGTCCCTTTAGGATTCCATAGATACGCCATGTAATCTGAAAGTCTTCTGATTATGTGCAGAGAAAAATGCAAAAAGCAAATTTATCAAACAATTGGCAAGGTTGTTCCCATTTCTCAAATGCTAGTGGGTACACAGTGGATGATTATAATAAATTATTCAAATTTGGGTACAGAAAAGTGCCATTATGATTATTTTCAAGCGATATGACGCCCATTAAATGACGGTTTTTAGACGGTATAACATTTACATGTGATGAGAGGATGTTGCCAATATTCATCTTTTAAAATAGTTTATGATTTGCATATTCTAATAGTGTCCGCGACTTTCGAGAAAGGAAGAAAATCTATTATTTTCCAGTCATTATTATACAACAGACGATCTTAGTCTTATGTTGAAGACTGTTTTACATTTGAAGAACTGTAAATACTCAAGCAGTAAATACTTTAGCAGGAAGATAAGTGCTTCAGCAATAGGTCTAAAGCCAGGAACAAAATACTGAATCGGAATCAGTGGCAGAGATAATTCTTGACACTGTATGTGTTTGTAAGTGTGTGGTATCATAAAAAGCATAAAACACGTCCTTGACGTACAAATGTGTAACATCTGCATTGGAATAATAATTAAATACAAATAAATAAATAAATAAATAAATAAATAATGAAGTCATGTTTTATGAACACATTTATGAACTAATCACATGTTTAGGACGAAAAACATCACAAAGATGAGATCCTTTACGGTGATATATTAGCCTACATTGTGAGTCTGTCACAAACACATGCAAGTGCAAGTCAGTTGACGCCATCGGAGAATTAACCGGAGTAATGGGCGGATGCTGTCAGGTGAGACCTGGGCATAATGATACTCACCCATATAGCTACCTTATCCTACCCTTTTTCAATGTACATGTAATACATTTCTCCAAATGTGAAGTTTCTTTTTTTTGTTCACTATTTATAATTGATTTGAAAGAAACATTAACGTGTCAGAACATTTTATCTATATTTTAATTCGTAAAAGTCATTGTTCTTCTGGTGATATTATATTAGTGTTGTTATTCGGATATAAGTGTAATTGTAGTAGGAAGATATTAATAGTGGTAGTTTAGTTGGTTGATATCAGGCAGATGTTTATCAGTAAAAGTAGAAATGGGCGAGAGACAGATGGCAAGTCAGCAGGTAAGTTAGTCAAATTAGTTATCTGGATCGGCTTGGATCTGAGTACAGTTATTATAGTGATTTTAAGGGAGGGGACTAATTATCGACTAATTCTTATAATGTCCCGTGTGTTTGTGGCTACTTCAGTACTTGACATCAATAATGAAAAGAAACCTTTTAATTCTGTGAGTTTCAATGTTCATCGATGTATCTGTTTTTGTCTTAATCCTGTTTACATGCATGAATACCTTTGGTGCCTATTCAGTGTTTTCATTAGTAACCCATGCTTGTCGTAAGAGGCGGCTAACGGGATCGGGTGGTCAGGCTCGCTGACACACGTCAGCGGTTCCCAATTGCGCAGATCGATGCTCATGCTGTTGATCACTGGATTGTCTGGTCCAGGCTCGATCATTTACAGACCGCCGCCACATAGCTGGAACATTGCTGAGCGCGGCGTAAAACTAAACTCACTCACCTAGATCAAGCAAAGCTATATGCAGTTTTAGGTTCTACCTGCTTCAAACAAATGTACATATGCTGAGCACCGATACAAAATAACAAGGTCAGTTACGTATTGCATTTCAAATTTGTGTTTACTCGAGGGATGACTGATTAAAATTTAGGACTTCTTGGCCTCAGGAACAACGTGCAATATATGTTAATGAAACGAGCAACGAGTTATTTTTTACCTGATCACACACATGTGTCGGTGTTTTGCGATTTACACACTGATGTATAGCTGATATGGCACATTGTAGGAGATCTAATGATTATATTTCATATCAATATCTGTTACCAGTAACCTGGTTCTGATTTGGTTGATGAATGTGTTCGTATAACAATTGCTAAGATCGATGTTTCATGCCAATAACTGGATATTCAGGTCCGGACTCAATTATGTACAGATCGCCTTAATATAGCTGGAAGATTGCCAAGTGGGGTGTTAAAAAAACAATACAAGTCACACGTGTGTCCATACCTGCAATGCAAGCTTTCAACTGCAGCGAACAGCAGAAAGTTGAAGCAGCTGTAAAATCGCGGAAAAAGGGGAAGTCAGCAGGAATGGATAATATCCCAGCAGAGCAGGTCCCAAGCAGGGGGGACAAGCAATGATCACAACACTCCCAACCATCTGCAACCAGATCTGGCAGACAGGGGAGTGGCCAACACCGTGGACCCAGTCACTTATCTTTACCATCCCCAAGAAAGGCAACCTACAACAGTGCCAGAACTACCGCACGATCAGCCTAATAAGCCATCGAAGCAAAGTCATGCTAAAGATGTGTGAAGCCACAAGCGGAGAAGATCATCGCAGAGGAACAAGCAGGTTTTAGACTAAGGCGCAGTACAACGGAGCAAATCTTCATCCTCAGGATACTGTGTGAGAGGTACCTCCAACATCAGCAAGACCTCTACCACGTCTTCGTGGATTTCAAGAAGGCGTTTGACCTAGTATGGCATGCAGCTTTATGGGCCACCATGAGGTTGTATAACATCAATGCTAACCTGACCCGAGTGATACGGAACCTCTACGACAAAGCCACCAGCGCAGTTTACTTCAACAGCAACATAGGGGACTGGTTCAGAACCACAGTCGGAGGGAGGCAAGGCTGTTTGCTCTCACCAACTCTCATCAACATCTTCCTGGAAAGAATCATGACTGATGCACATGGAGACCACAAAGGAACAGTCAACATCGGAGGCAGACTTACGTTTCGCCGACGATATTGATGGCCTAGCAGGAAAATAAGAGGAGCTAGCTAGCTTAGTGGACCACCTTGATAAAACCTCTAGAGCCTATGGCATGCAGATCAGTGCAGAGAAGACTAAACTGATGACCAACAACACCAATGGCATCAGCACTGATGTACTCTCCAGGATTGCACAGGCGACAGCAGCGCTCACAAAACTGAGGTACATCTGGAACGACCAGAACATTGCACTCGGCTCAAAGATCAGACTGATGTGTACCCTGGTGCCATCAGTACTCTTGTATGCATGTGAATCGTGGACCTTAACAGCTGAGAAAGAAAAGAGAATACAGTCCATTGATATGAGATGCTTTCAAAGACTCCTGGGCATCTCCTACAAAGGTCATTTCACGAACGAAGAAGTTCAAATCAGAATCAGGCAAGTCGCTGGGCCTTACGAAGACCTGTTGACCTTGGTCAAGAGACGCAAGCTCAAATGGTATGGCCATTTCATGTGATCATCAGGGCTTGCCAAGACATTCCTGCAGGGCACAGTGCAAGGAGGGAGAAGGAGAGGCAGACAGAGGGAGAGATGGGAGGACAACATCCCAGAATGGACGGGCTTGAGGTTGAGAGGTACAATCAGGAGGTCAGAAAACCGAGAGGATTAGAGGATGCTGGTTGCCAGATCAGCTGTGACGCCCCACCGGTCCACAAGACTACGGGATAGGTAGATAGATAAATATAGAACAGCAGAAAGCTGTTTGTTGTCATTTATGTCAGAGACAATATCGTTTGTGTATTATCCGTATCTGATTTGCATAAACGTATTCACAGCACATAACGCTAACCAGGCAAGTAGTAGAGGGAATGGGGGTTTTGGACCAGTTCCAACAAAAGCCTCTACAAAGCCTTATTCCCCAAATAAGGCTTTGGTCGGACCCTTAGCTCTTACTACCATTACCCCTACTACTTAAAAGTAGTAAAATGTCCCCGGCAGCCACAATTCCCCAAGGGAGAAATAGAAATGTATTGCGCTTCCTCCCAAGGGGAATTGTGTCTCTCACCGTGAGAGAACCTCACATCACACAAAGTGACGGCGGGATACGAACCCCACATGTACAGTTTGCGCAGACTACACATAATGGGATCACACCACTCAACCGACTGAGCTACCGCGGACTTAGCTGAAGTAGGTCAGTTTAACGGGTTTATCATGTGGTCACACACACCCACGCATCATGTGCTGTTGACAGGAGGTAACACTGTGCCGTACGGTACAATCAATAGTCCTCTGTCTGGCCTATCAAGTAGTACAGTCTGCTTTCATTTTCACTTTATCTATGTTGGCTCAACGTGACACTATGTCACGTTGACCTCGATGAAACAGTTTAACGTGAATCGCCTATGATCTCTTTGGTGTTCTTAATGAAGGCTTGCCGGGCTTTTTTCACCCCCGTACTTTTTTTCTCGGCCTCGCTGATAGCAGACTTACGAGACTTACATCGAATCTCTTGTTTCATTTTGTCATATTTTGTGAGTTCAGAGAGGATTGAACGAAACTCCTCCTCTGAGATCTTACTGTCAGTGAGTGTCGTGGAAATACGCTCACTGTGTTCAGCTTTGCTTCAGCCAGAACACTGATCTCGTCATGTTTCAACGCCTTACGATGCCTGCAAACAACACTAAACTCTATGCAAAAAATATACATCAAACAGCACCTCTTCAGTGATCAGACTGCATCATACAAATCAGACTGCAAACAACACTAAACTCTATGCAAAAAAATATACAGCACCAAATTCAGTGATCTACAAGCATCATACAGTGATCAGATTGCATCATACAGTGATCAGACTCTATACAACACACTATACAGTGATCTGCAAACACTATGCAAATATACACTAGTGGCATCATCCAGTGTCATACAGATTACCCTACAAACATCACTAAACTCTATACACATCATACAGTGATCAACCTGCAAACATCAACATATTCAGTGATCAGAGACTGTAAGTATCATTGATCAGACTGCAAACATCACTTCAGTGATCTGCAGATATCACTAAACTCTATGCAAAAAATATACATCAAACATCACACTTTAGTGATCTGCAAATATCAACATATTCAGTGATCAAACTACACACATCGTACAATGATCAACATGCACACACAGTGATCAACCTGCAAACATCATACAGTAATCAAACTGCAAACATCATACAGTGATCAAACTACACACATCGTACAATAATCAAACTGCAAACATCGTACAATGATCAACCTGCAAACATCAACATATTCAGTGATCTGCAAACATCAACATATTCAGTGATCTGCAAACATCACTTCAGTGATCAGATCACTAAACTCTATGCAAAAAATATACGTCAGTGCTCACCACTTCAGTGATCAGCCTGCAACATCAATAAACTCTATACAGTGATCAGCCTGCACACTGGTCAGCTCATTCTATCAACCCGTATTCACCGATCTGCAAACAATGATTAGCCTGCAAACATCAACATATTCAGTGACCACACTGCAAGTATCACCTCTATGCAAACACATTCAGTGAGACTCACCTCAGTGATCTACAAACATCATACAATAATCAGACTGCAAACATCACTTCAGTGAACTGCAAACATCACTGGTGACCGCAAACATACAATAATCAGACTGCAGATATCACATCAGTGATCTGCAATACACACTATTCAATGATCAGACTGCAAACATCACTAAACTCTATGCAAAAAATATACGTCAGTGCTCACAACTTCAGTGATCTGCAAGTATCATACAATGATCAAACTTCAAGCATCATACAGCAGATATCATACCGTGATCTGCAAACATCAACACATTACAGTGATCAGACTGCAACTCTATACAAAAAAATACACTATACAGTGATCAGACTGCAACTCTATTCAATGATCAGACTGCACACAATACACACTATTCATTGATCAGACTGCAAATATCATATCAAATTGCAAACATCATACAATGATCAGATTGCAATGCACATTATTCGGTGATCTACAAACATCAATAAACTCTATACAGTGATCAGACTATAAGCATCAATTCAGTGATCTGCAAACATCATTCAGTGACCAGACTGCAAACATCACTTCAATGATCTGCAAACAACACTAAACTCTATGCAAAAAATATACGTCAGTGCTCACCACTTCAGTGATCAGACTGCAACTCTATTCAGTGATCAAACTGCAAACATCAATAAATTCAGTGATCTGCAAGTATCATTGATCAGACTGCAAACATCTGCAAAACATCAACATATTCAGTGATCTGCAAGTATCATTGATCAGACTGCAAACATCACTTTATAGGAGCCTTAAAATCTGTAGGGCACCATGAGTTTCAGCAACCCCAATGAAATGGAACCAAAAAAGCCCAACATTTCGAGATTTTCCCTTTAGACATTTGGTGCCCAAGCATGTATACAGCAACCTATTCGTATTTCCAGAAATATGGCAACCGAAGCAACTTTCGAAAATATGGGCTTGCGAGTTGAAAAAGCAGTGGCATACCACCTCCTACTGGAAAATACCGTGGGAAGCAATCTTCTCCCGGACATTGCCCGTGTAGACTATCTCGATGGCCATCTCTGCAAAACAAACCTCCAACCACTGGAAGGCCTACCTACATTTGTGGACGATATATACGTATTTGGCTATCTTCGGCGAAATGACTGTGTCTATAAAAAAGGAGCCGTGTATTGCACCATCGGAGAAAAAGGAACAGCATCTATTGTAGTTTCCAATATAGCGAGTGCAGTCACGGGAATCTTCGGCAAGAGGAAGGCTACGTGCAAACCAAAATCGTACATACGCTACAATATACCATAGATGCCCCTCTGCAATACGGAGCACTGTACGAAGAATCGAGAAAGAAACCAATTCTGCGGCAAAGATACAATGGGAATCTCTACACGAGATCTAATCCCGATATTCGGAAAATTCGTGCAAAAAGTAGATGTCTCGAAATACCTATGGAACAAATACAAGCCAATATTTTCAGAAATTCGAACGATTTCTATTGGCACATGGCTTTGGCCTGTATTCTATCGACTATACCAAGGATTTCTCTGGCACCCTAGATAGAAAGTGTCTCGTGGAATACCTCCAAAGGATACACGACTTTCGAAACCAAAGAGATCTTGCAACTGCCATGGACTGCGAGGGACCCACCATCCTGGACAATACAAGAAGTGTAGGCAACCACGTCTGTACTTGGGTTGGAACCTGGAATGGCTATACCATGCGAACAAAAATCTACAACAAAGTAGTTTCCAATTTCGAAGCAGGAGAAGTGCGAGAACACATCGGTGGCCATTTGGCCGACTATGCGGATTACTCCAACGAACACCTGCGGAAAACCTTTCTCCATCCAGATGTCCAGGCTAGAGGTTGTACTCGCATAGAACCAACACCGCAATTGCCAACAATTTGGGGGACGAAGCACTAGAGTTGTTCTCGGGGGAAAACCTATTTGTAGTACAACCACCAGCAAAACAGCGGGAGAATCTATCGAAATGTCTAGACCGGTCTTGCATGGTGCTTGCAGACAGACCCCAGAGGACTATCTTCGTGGGCTGGTATGCACACACGGGCACGGGAAGAGTATCCGGAATCTAAGTACAACCAACCCAAGCCAACGTGGAAGACGATGCTAGATGGAACCACGCTGTAGAATGGGCTACAGTTGATTATGGGTTCCGAGCGTGTCCTCTATTCCGAGTAGACATTTTGGCTGCCACAGCTACAGGAGTAGAAATAGGTCCACTACGATGCTACACAAAAGCTCCCCATACGAGAACTATACTATCTCGAAGTCGTAGGCCGACACAGCTATATCTCCAAGTCCCAAATCCAAATACGATGCTACCCCCGAACAAACATGTTGCTTTCGAATGGCGCGAAAAAAAGACCAAAAACGCCATCGGTATAGAAACTTCGGCAGCATATTGCCCGCCAGCGAGCCGTCTACCAGCAGCATATTGCCTGCTGCAGAACCGCCGACTGTGCCCACCATCCAGGACTTCTACGACCGCTTGGGGAGGCTAGAGGCTCATGTGGAGCAAACAGCAGCGATGTCGGCTCATGTGGAGCAAACCACAAATACGTTGCCGGCTCGTGTGGAGCAAACCACGAATTTGTTGGTCAACATCTTGTCGATGCTGGACAAGGACGACGAGGAAGAACTCCGGGAGGAAATAGAAAACGTCGAGGAGGAGCAAGAAGAGACCCGTCTGGATATCCAGAAGGTGCGGCAGATGCTAGAAACAGCCCAAAGGTGGACCTACCTTTCGCTAGCCGCTGTTTTTCTCTGGAAGGTCATCCACAACACCTGGAAGCACAGCACACCACCACCACTGGTCCACAAGCAGGCCCACGAGACGACAACAGCAACACCAAAACATAGGGACCCCTTCCAAATGGACTAGAAAAAAATAAATATTTTGCCCAATTCGAAGTATATACTGTGCTGTGTATACATCTCGAGCATACATATTGTATACAAAAGAGGGAATCCACCCCACTTCCCATTCGAGGATTTCCGAAATGCCCTAGCAAACATACCCAGTGTGGAATACAATTCCTTGCAAGATCTGGAACACATTGCCGAGAAAATAGAAACTCCTACCATACTTGGACATATTTCTCCAGAAACGGACAAGGAGTGGAAGAACTGGTCTCTCGGTTGTTTGTATCCAATAGCCCATCGTGGGAAGATTTTGTTCTGCATCTCTACTGGCCATGTTGTCTTGTAGACCTTGCAATTTCTAGCGTGCAGAGTCTATCATTCTTTTTGTGGGGTTCTCTTCGGGTTCCCGATGGAGCAGAGAATTGAGTTTCGCTGTTTCAAGAGCATCGTGGTCCACCAAGCCGTTCGATTTCTTTTTCTAGATAGAATCCACACACGGGTACATGTACGTCTGTTGTCTCCACTCCATCTGCAGTCGGAACCAGCCACAGTATGGTTCTCTGGTTTCCGCGATAGGTTGTAGAAGCAATTTTCCAACAAATGTATTCCCCAGGAAGCATATCAATATACGCTTGTTGTTTCGTTGGCTTTGGTTGGATTCGTTTCTTCTATTGCCTTTTGGTGTAGTCTTTCGAGATCTTGCACTGCAGATTCCGTAGCAAGTGCTCGACGAACAGATTCTTCCATAGCATCTGGCAACGATACGACAGACACTGGATTCCAATAGATCGGAACACCATTTTCTGTTTCGAAACTCCTGCTAGGCTCTACACGGAAAGAAATTGTTCCATTGGGAGTCCAATGCGTAGTTCGTCCCCACCTATCGCATTTCTCTTCCGCAAACTTGTTGCATGCGGAGAGAATTCGTTCTAGGCCTTTGTTTGCCCAAATTGCTATTGGTTTGTCGTTGTTTTCCACAAGCACTCGGTAGGAAGTCTTGCTGGAGTCCCATTTGGATTTCTGTATACGCCATCCAAGAACGGAATAGTTTTTTTCGCCCGAAAGGCAAGACAGGCGAATTGTGTTAGGGAGGGAGAGAGGCCGTTTTCGACTGTTTCCTGTGCTTTTTTCGAAATCTCTGCATAGTGTCTTTTGGCAGCGACAATCTCTTCGAGGCGATGGACTTCCTCCGTTCGTTTTTCTTCGTTCTGTTTGTATTCCTCTGGCATCGAATCTAGGCGATTCCATGCATCTCTACGCCATTCTTCTGCATTGGCAGCATCCAAAATCTCTTCCAATCGTCTTTCGCGATCTCTCGTCGATCCGCACAGTATAGTACGATCGGCCTCGATTTCCGGTACCTCCTCTATCTCGTATTTCGAAGTTTCTATACCGATGGCGTTTTTGGTCTTTTTTTCGCGCCATTCGAAAGCAACATGTTTGTTCGGGGGTAGCATCGTATTTGGATTTGGGCCTTGGAGATGTAGCTGTGTCAGCCTACGACTTCGAGATAGTATAGTTCTCGTATGGGGAGCTTTTGTGTAGCATCGTAGTGGACCTATTTCTACTCCTGTAGCTGTGGCAGCCAAAATGTCTACTCGGAATAGACGACACGCTCGGAACGCAAAATCAGCTGTAGCCAATTCTACAGCGTGGTTCCATCTAGCATTGTCTTCCACGTTGGCTTTGGTTGGTTGTACTTGGATTCCCGGATACTCTTCCCGTGCCCGTGTGTGCATACCAACCCACGAAGATAGTCCCCTGGGGTCTGTCTGCAAGCACCATGCAACGGTCTAGACATTTCGATAGATTCTCCCGCTGTTTTGCTGGTGGTTGTACTACAAATAGGTTTTCCCCCGAGAACAACTCTAGTGCTTCGTCCCCCAAATTGTTGGCAATTGCGGTGTTGGTTCTATGCGCGTACACAGAGACCTCTATGTGAGTACAACCTCTAGCCTGGACATCTGGATGGAGAAAGGTTTTCCGCAGGTGTTCGTTGGAGTAATCCGCATAGTCGGCCAAATGGCCACCGATGTGTTCTCGCACTTCTCCTGCTTCGAAATTGGAAACTACTTTGTTGTAGATTTTTGTTCGCATGGTATAGCCATTCCAGGTTCCAACCCAAGTACAGACGTGGTTGCCTACATTTCTTGTATTATCCAGGATGGTGGGTCCCTCGCAGTCCATGGCAGTTGCAAGATCTCTTTGGTTTCGAAAGTCGTGTATCCTTTGGAGGTATTCCACGAGACACTTTCTATCTAGGGTGCCAGAGAAATCCTTGGTATAGTCGATAGAATACAGGCCAAAGCCATGTGCCAATAGAAATCGTTCGAATTGGAAATATTGGCTTGTATTTGTTCCATAGGTATTTCCGAGACATCTACTTTGCCACGAATATTTCGAATATCGGGTTTCTTTCGTGTAGAGATTCATTGTACAGTGCTCGCACAGTTGGTTTCAGAGGGACATGCTATGGTATATTATGGTATATGTATGTACGATTTTGGTTTGCACGTAGCCTTCCTCTTGCCCGAAAGATTCCCGTGCACTGCACTCGCTATATTGGAAACTACAATAGATGCTGTTCCTTTTTCTCCGATGGTGCAATACACGGCTCCTTTTTATAGACACAGTCATTTCACCGAAGATAGCCAAATACGTATATATCGTCCACAAATGTAGGTAGGCCTTCCAGTGGTTGGAGGTTTGTTTTGCAGAGATGGCCATCGAGATAGTCTACACGGGCAATGTCCGGGAGAAGATTGCTTCCCACGGTATTTTCCAGTAGGAGGTGGTATGCCACTGCTTTTTCAACTCGCAAGCCCATATTTTCGAAAGTTGCTTCGGTTGCCATATTTCTGGAAATACGAATAGGTTGCTGTATACATGCTTGGGCACCAAATGTCTAAAGGGAAAATCTCGAAATGTTGGGCTTTTTTGGTTCCATTGCATTGGGGTTGCTGAAACTCATGGTGCCCTACAGATTTTAAGGCTCCTATAAAGTGATGTTTGCAGTCTGATCAATGATACTTGCAGATCACTGAATTTATTGATGTTTGCAGTTTGATCACTGAATAGAGTTGCAGTCTGATCACTGAAGTGGTGAGCACTGACGTATATTTTTTGCATAGAGTTAAGTGTTGTTTGCAGATCATTGAAGTGATGTTTGCAGTCTGGTCACTGTTTGATGTTTGCAGATCACTGAATTGATGCTTATAGTCTGATCACTGTATAGAGTTTATTGATGTTTGTAGATCACCGAATAATGTGCATTGCAATCTGATCACTGTATGATGTTTGCAATTTGATATGATATTTGCAGTCTGATCAATGAATAGTGTGTATTGTGTGCAGTCTGATCATTAAATAGAGTTGCAGTCTGATCACTGTATAGTGTATTTTTTGTATAGAGTTGCAGTCTGATCACTGTAATGTGTTGATGTTTGCAGATCACTGTATGATATCTGCTGTATGATGCTTGAAGTTTGATCATTGTATGATACTTGCAGATCACTGAAGTTGTGAGCACTGACGTATATTTTTTGCATAGAGTTTAGTGATGTTTGCAGTCTGATCATTGAATAGTGTGTATTGCAGATCACTGATGTGATATCTGCAGTCTGATTATTGTATGTTTGCGGTCACCAGTGATGTTTGCAGTTCACTGAAGTGATGTTTGCAGTCTGATTATTGTATGATGTTTGTAGATCACTGAGGTGAGTCTCACTGAATGTGTTTGCATAGAGGTGATACTTGCAGTCTGGTCACTGAATATGTTGATGTTTGCAGGCTAATCATTGTTTGCAGATCGGTGAATACGGGTTGATAGAATGAGCTGACCAGTGTGCAGGCTGATCACTGTATAGAGTTTATTGATGTTGCAGGCTGATCACTGAAGTGGTGAGCACTGACGTATATTTTTTGCATAGAGTTTAGTGATCTGATCACTGAAGTGATGTTTGCAGATCACTGAATATGTTGATGTTTGCAGATCACTGAATATGTTGATGTTTGCAGGTTGATCATTGTACGATGTTTGCAGTTTGATCACTGTATGATGTTTGCAGTTTGATTATTGTACGATGTGTGTAGTTTGATCACTGTATGATGTTTGCAGTTTGATTACTGTATGATGTTTGCAGGTTGATCACTGTGTGTGCATGTTGATCATTGTACGATGTGTGTAGTTTGATCACTGAATATGTTGATATTTGCAGATCACTAAAGTGTGATGTTTGATGTATATTTTTTTGCATAGAGTTTAGTGATATCTGCAGATCACTGAAGTGATGTTTGCAGTCTGATCAATGATATTTACAGTCTCTGATCACTGAATATGTTGATGTTTGCAGGTTGATCACTGTATGATGTGTATAGAGTTTGGTGATGTTTGTAGGGTAATCTGTATGACACTGGATGATGCCACTAGTGTATATTTGCATAGTGTTTGCAGATCACTGCATAGTGTGTTGTATAGAGTCTGATCACTGTATGATGCAATCTGATCACTGTATGATGCTCGTAGATCACTGAATTTGGTGCTGTATATTTTTTTGCATAGAGTTTAGTGTTGTTTGCAGTCTGATTTGTATGATGCAGTCTGATCACTGAAGTGGTGCTGTTTGATGTATATTTTTTGCATAGAGTTTAGTGTTGTTTGCAGGCATCGTAAGGCGTTGAAACATGACGAGATCAGTGTTCTGGCTGAAGCAAAGCTGAACACAGTGAGCGTATTTCCACGGCACTCACTGACAGTAAGATCTCAGAGGAGGAGTTTCGTTCAATCCTCTCTGAACTCACAAAATATGACAAAATGAAACAAGAGATTCGATGTAAGTCTCGTAAGTCTGCTATCAGCGAGGCCGAGAAAAAAAAGTACGGGGGTGAAAAAAGCCCGGCAAGCCTTCATTACGAACACCAAAGAGATCATAGGCGATTCACGTTCAACTGTTTCATCGAGGTCAACGTGACATAGTGTCACGTGGAGCCAACATAGAGAAAAGTGAAAATGAAAGCAGACTGTACTACTTGATAGGCCAGACAGAGGACTATTGATTGTACCGTACGGCACAGTGTTACCTCCTGTCAACAGCACGTGATGCGTGGGTGTGTGTGATCACATGATAAACCCGTTAAACTGACCTACTTCAGCTAAGTCCGCAGTAGCTCAGACGGTTGAGTGGTGTGATCCCATTATGTGTAGTCTGCGCAAACTGTACATGTGGGATTCGTATCCCGCCGTCACTTTGTGTGATGTGAGGTTCTCTCACGGTGAGAGACACAATTCCCCTTGGGAGGAAGCGCAATACATTTTTATTTCTCCCTTGGGGAATTGTGGCTGCCGGGGACATTTTACTACTTTTAAGTAGTAGGGGTAATGGTAGTAAGAGCTAAGGGTCCGACCAAAGCCTTATTTGGGGAATAAGGCTTTGTAGAGGCTTTTGTTGGAACTGGTCCAAAACCCCCATTCCCTCTACTACTAGGCATAACCACAACATACTATTCATCTGCCTTTTAACATGTCAATTAAAGTTCTTTTATCTGTCAAGCTTATGTTGTTGAAGACCGAATATGACCTGGAGTTCAAACATGTGCATGCAAGCAATATTTCGAGTTATTGGTAATGTCACATAAATATTATATTATCTGAATATGTTTTTTTACCATGTATGACTATCTCCCCATTTTGTCATGAGTTGCCCTTTGTATAAACAGTTACCATTTCAGCATATTAAGCAATATTATTAATTAACCGTCAGTGCTAAAATGTATACAATTGTATCAATGTGTACTGCGGCTAGTAATGACTAGGGCTAATGGAGTATGTTTGTCTGATGTCATCTCATGTGCTGCAAGTATCTCACTGTTTGGTATAATCATACGTCATTCACTGTGAGCTTCACAACGTTGTTGAATTATATCAGTATTCAAACAGATCGAAAATAGATATAACTGACACATATACAGTAGAATATTATTTCTTTTAATAGTTCATATAACTAGGTCAATAATTATCGTTGACAGAAACAAGCATAATCATAACCGTCTCTTTGGTTTCACCAGGTTATGCATATATCAGTAAAAACTATATTTATCACCAGAGCTTATGGTTACATAATATAACAATAATGTAATGTATATCCACGTGCACTGTAAGACAGGAATGTCCATTTGTTGTTTGAACAGTTCTTTTTCTATAACTATTAGTAGAATAATGTGTTAACCTGAATATTGAGGCCAAATACACAACCACTGAATCTATTACCAATGTGTTTAAAATGTTCAAAATACATGTGTAAAATGTTTCCAGATTTGCTCCACGCTCCTGTTTTGGTTACTCAATCAATCAATCTTTATTTTCTTTTGTAGTGGAGGCGAGAAGACAATACAAAATATACAAAATGAAATATGATATTATTGGCATAGAAGTGAATCTCTAAGTTTCATTGCATTGTGTATATAAATAGCTAGGTTTTTTACAAATATTGCATGCCAATTGACATGAGCATATTAAACTTATGAATAGTGGGATTCGAATAAAATTTATGTGGTAAATACAAACATCTCAGATTTCGATAACATTTACATACCAAAATAAAATGAAATTCGTTTTGAATAAAGTTATCTTTACATACAAAACATAATCTATTGATCTGGGTTGATCAATTATATCGACCGGTTTCAATTTGGAGGCGGTGTGAAGAACATCTAAATTTAGCAAGGGCTAATCGGAATTTTGAAATTGATAAATCTTTTATGTAAAATTCAACATTAAATGAGATTTTAAAACAAGAATAAAGTGAAAATTTAGGACTATTCTTGTTCATAACTTGCTCATAGTCTAAAAACAAATTCTCATATGAATTTATCGACATTACATAAATTTTGCTGCGGTTCCCTCATAAAGCCAAATCCAAAAGAGTAAAGAATATTCTTAATTATTTATGCCCAGTTTGTTTGACCAATTACAGAGTCTAAAATTAACATATTATGACATTGCTATAACATGTTTTGGTTGAAGTGTGTATGGAAGAGAGTTCAGGATCTGTTGGATGATTGTGCCTGCTGCTCACCAAGCAGACCTCTGGGGTCATCTTTATCGGTGTCTGGTGTGCTGAGAGACCTCTACAAAAAGGAAGATGGATAACGAGGTCAGAGTAGTTGAACATTACAGCTAAGAACAACGTCAACCCTTGTGGAACCACAGCTGCAGATATTCGCATGAATTTACGGTTATTGAAACACAGATAATCATACTTTTTGCTTCCTCATCACGCCTTTAGATCGTGTTTTGTTTCGATGAATAATTAAGACTGATTATTTTGTCCTTGACTTTATTTATTGCAGACATCGTTTCATAAATATTACGAATGGTTTATACATTTAATCAATAAAAATGTGGTGAAAATATTCAAAGTTCCTTCGTGGACATTGAAGCAAAGAAACGTTTATGACATATATGGAAGAAATTCATCGGAAAAGCCCTAATAAAGCTCACCAACCGTTAGGTTTAGTCAAAGTGATACACTCGGTAGCATTGTGTTGAATGTACGTTCCAGGAACCATGTCTATTTACAACCATTCGACCGTTTGTTCCATACTCTATGTATTGCTGATTTTAATATATCATGAGTGAGTGAGTGAGTTATAGTCACATCGGCAGTATTTCACCCAAATCGTGTTTAATACATACAGTTTGATAATATTCAATGCAGTCAAAGGACAGTAAAACAAATAGATTATCACAGACTGTGTATAAAACTAGTGTGTTAATACAAAACGACGTCACTATAGTTAACGATACATGATAAGAACAGGCTATTGATCGCCAACAACTCAAGGGAGATCAGCTTACTAGGGTCCATGTGGAGTTACAGTACCTTGGCTACCTGCATGAACCCCAGCATCATCTCCTCAGTTATTGGCGATTGTTCACAGACTAGCCAAATTAAGAGAACATATACATGTTTTCTACGATTAAAACCAGAGCAGAAAATAGTACTTTGAAAGATGTTGTCTTACATACCATACCCTCTTTGAGGACAATAATTTTACGTTACTTCAACTCCCTTAGAGGGTATAGCCATTAACAATCGCAGTTATCAAACTTAATCTACCAATATACATATGATACAAACATATGATACAAATCTATTCTTTTTAGAAGCATAATATTATGTAAGACGAGTATATGGATGACAACTTCTTGTTTATTGTATAACACAATGTTTCTGGGATACTTCTTGACCCTTCTTCAGGTGATAATATTATGGCGGCACGAACATTGTTAAAAAGATCCTTTAGATATGATATAATGAAAACTAGTGGGGAAGATAAAGTAAGAGCAAAACATTTCATGTTACAGCCACGGAGAGTCACTTGTAATGCATACAAAGCTGGCTTTGTATTCTGGTGTTACTAACCATCATATGTTCGTCATGAGGTCTGTGTCTCCAGAAGTATTGTCTTACGTAGAGAGGGTTGTTGTTCGTCTTGTTCCGACCTGCAGGATTCAAGTCAGTTGTAACATGTATCTCCAGAAGCAATGTGAGTAATGGAAGGTGATCATATTTAGCAGCTTGACGATAATGTGTTTATACCTAAGGCTGATAGGCTGATATGGTCACATACCTGAGGCTAGACTGAGAGTCACCCCCAGCACCTGCACGATGAGAAATCCGAAACACTGGTAAAGAGTGTACGAGAGGCTGTAAAAGTAGTCGAGGCCTGACCTGTTAAGAAAACACATAAGAATTTGGACTGGAGTAACAAATTAGAATAACAACAAATACAGCCGGCCCTGGTAGACTCTAGGATGCAGCACCACGTCCTTGTGGTTGGGGGGGACGCGGTAGAGAATGCATCATCCAGCCGCAAATGGCGATTCTCTTTATGAGCAGATTGGTAATTTTGAAATACAAAATAACATTTTCCATTTGTCCATTTTCCGACGAAACAGATTCCACTGGGCGTAAATGGCAAAACAGCGGTGAAATAATATGAACTTATCACTGAACAGCAGTCGTGACACAGTGTGTTTTCTAGCCCCACTCACATATGGATTATCATAATTGACCAAATCAGACATTTTATTGGAACACCATTAAATACCACATCCCGTGGTATCACGCACACCTTTTGCAAATATTTTCGATGATATTATTTCTCAGGAAGGCATACTCCCGACAATTGTTCCAAGGAGGCGAAAGGGTGAATATGCATATATATACTATCAATGAAAAGCACGTTTCCTTTCAGAAGTTTCACATACTTACCCAGCAAATACCTCCTGATTATGATTGGTTGAATTCAGTATGGTTATGGTGTGCGGCACAGTGAGGTTGACACTCGGGCAGTGATCTGTCGGGGCAGGGGGTAGAGGCGGTGTCTGCCTCACCCCTGGGGAAACACTCGCACCGACCACCAACCACGTCAGAAAACTCAATCCAACCAACAGTGCAGCAATGGCACTCTGGAAAGAGTTTGACATGCTTAACAGTTAAAAAATGTTAAAATGCGTCAAGTGTCGATAGTTACAAATGTCTCTATAAATACATATTATTACCCTTCCCCAGAAAATGTTATATGTAATAACACATTATCAATATATACGTACTCTTTTATTGACAAATGGGAAGAGGACACCGAGATAAAACAGGCTGCTTGTTGGGCCAGATATAATTGACGAAGCACTGAAATAGATCTGAAACAGAATCTTTCTTTAGAGTTCAAAGATAACCGTGTAACAATATTACCAAGGAATCAGACAACAATACGTGTTAGTGAGAGAGTAACATAGTTGAAGTATATTTTCACCTGGAGTATTGTGATGGATTTAATGGAGGCCACAAATATCGCCAGGCAACAAATCACAACTCCCCACGCCACCACTGAGGAGAGAAAAGCCAATTTCAGTGCATCTCATCTGCAATATGTCATGATTTTACGTTATCCTTCTTCAACATAGAAATAGTTTTATTAAGATCCGGAATAAAATGATACCTTCCTTGCTTCCTCTCTGTAATTGATGTTAGAGATATTCCAATAAGGTACATGTAGGTTACAGTTTACTATAATATAACCATTCAACTGAATTTTTAAAAGGGACTATCAAGTACATGCCCTATTTTTTATACTTAGGTATTCAAACCTTAATAAACTATACTGAAACATCCTTTTTGACTGGTTTCACCTGCTAATTTGGCGACTGCCATTTGTTTAAATTCCGACATAGAAGGACAATGGGGCTTTACAAAGTCCTCCCATGTGATGTTTGACAGAGCTGATAGTCCAGACGATAACGAACTGAAACATATGAAATATTTTAACCAGTTAGTCACTACATACTTATTCAAATGGTATGAAGTTATATATTTTATGTACGACTCTAGATGCTTCGCTGGACGAACGACAGAGCTGGTCCTTTTTTCTGCGAGAAAATTCACCTTTAGAGTTGTATGCACAATAAAGGTTGATGTCATGAAATTATTCACTGGTGAAGCTGGACCCCAAGTTGGAATTGTAAACATCCTATAATTCATCTGGTTTGTCTATCGGTGACATTCAGCAAGTGAACCCCATCTTCAGCCTTTCTCAGAGGACTCTAAGTTGGAAATGTATTGAGAGTATCTCAAGCAAAGGAACATCTTGACCAGTATCTGTGCCATGAATTCGAAAACGCCTGGCTTGGCATAAGACTATAGTGTTCTTTATACACACAGATTAAATATTCAATTCATTATTCAATTCATTTATTTAGTTGACGGTGCTACACATGATGAGTTAACACTCTGCACAAGTAGTTTCCTTGGAGAGGTAGTGCATATTAGTTCTAAATTTGAGAAAGAGTACTGTACAATTTTGGGTTTGAAGAGATACTTTTCAGAAATTCAGATGTGATCAATTTCTTTGTGGCACAAACCCTTTGAACATTCCACAACTGAACTGCGCCAGTTTTAATCTGCATTATTTAAACTGTATAGTTTTAAATCCTTTAATATTTCTTGCAGCTGTTAGCTAGCCATTGTGCAGAACATATATAGGTACTTTCAAAACATTCAGTAAGTCTATAATAAGCAATTATCATTACATTTGTTTTGCATACATTTTGTATTTTCAAATAATTGTATAATTGCTATTGTGAATATTCTTTCAAGTTTACTTTATTGTTGGAATAAACAAGTTTGGCCAAGTTTAACAAGGAGGGTTTTTCCCAATGTACTGAACTCTGTTATCTCCTTAGGTTACTTAATATAGCAATGTTTTGTGTCGAGTGATTAAACTGAACCAAATTTATATAGATACAAACCTATACTCATTCGTGTGTGGCATTTTCGATAACCACAAATACGCATGATATAGAAGACTTACTTTACTCCAAACTAGACCTTTCGTTGGTTTTACTTTGTATAAGCACTGTTCGACTCTTATCGTAAGTATGTAGGCGCGCAGTTAAGTAGAACAACCGGTCTTTTTGCAGGGCATCGTTTAAGGGAAGAGTTACTTTACCCTTAATACTTTATGGGGTGGAGCAAACAACCCTTCTTAATTAGTTATACATACTGTTAGTCATGAACACATGCAAACACGTGGTCGTACATGTCATGTGGTCAAACTGACCTGAGAGAAGCACTGAAGAGTGCTGCAAGAAACAGGCCTGGCATTCCTGGCAGGTTCCGGAAAATGTCGATGATCATGAAGGGTAAAATCTGTTGAACAGTGAGAGAAATGACTTGAGGTTTACCATATGCGAGGCAGTATGATCATAGGAACTGAACTTGAGTGAAAAATGCAAACGTTTGATTGAAGAATCAACGACAAAATAGGCTCACGGATAGGAATATAGGGTGTAACCAGAGATTATAACATTACGAAACTGCCAGGAATATGTTTTGGAAACTAGGAACGTTTCAGCAAACCTCCATGTACAGGTTGTTACTAGACGACCTTCAATTATCATTGCAATGGTTCTATGAAACCATCAAAATCGGAAGAAATTTACAAAGAGTACCTGATCAAAGCTGTCGATTTGATTTGATGCAATGGGATCACATCTTTTGTAGTCGTAGTAACTATAAGCCACAAGACCGCTGAAGATTGTTAGAGATCCAAACACCAGAGAGCACGTTAGCCAAAGCAGCATCGCCCTTTCAGAAAACATATACTTTTGTTTGTTTCTTTTTGCAAACTGTGTCACAGTCATGACACAAATATATTTATAATTATATGGCATAATTTGCTTTATGTAAGGTCATAAATGGAGGCATACAGACATGCAGACATACATACTAACGTAACTTTGTATGTATATCCTACTCCATCCATCCACCCATACATACACACACACACACACACACACACACACACACACACATACATACATACATACATACATACATACATACATACATACATACATACATACCATCTCGCGTGTTTGAGTGACTTTGTTGACGCAATACGTTGAAGAAATGCAGGTTTCACGAGCCAACCCATTCCAGCGAATACCCTGGCCACGCCAACGTTCCATACTGTATGGCGAATTGTAGGGTCAATATCAAATCTGAAAGTAATAAGGCAATGGGGAGTTGCTTCATGATAAGGGTAGAATCTGAAACAACATCCAAACTTCTGGGACCATATTGTTCCCAGCGAGACACATGGGGAATGTGTACATACCCAGCTGCTCATCATGGCACACAAGGTCAACTATGCAAGAGCACAATATGTCCGTATTATGATGTACAGTGTTCTGTTTATAAATCCGTAAATAAAAGAGTGTGTGCGTGAGTTTAGGTTTACGCCGCACCCAGAAATATTCCAGCTATATGGCAGCAGTCTGTAAATAGTGGAGTCTGGACCAGAAAATCCAGTGATCAACAGCATGAGTATCGATCTACGCAATAAGGTACGATGACATGTGTCAACCAAGTCATCGAGTCTGACCACCCGATCCCGTTATTCGCCTCTTACGACAAGCAGGGGTTGCAGAAGGCCAATTCTAACCCGGATCTTCACGGGTCGTAAACCAGAGAATCCCGAATGTGTGTATCTGCCTCGTTCACACATCCAACAAGGGTACATTCATTCACAGACTAGTTTCCGGTCATCAGTTATGCACAAACCTGCGTTGGGAATCACGTAAATCTATTTTACTTTATACTTACATGAAGGTCAGTCTGCCACTGTTTGCAGCAGCATCATGGACTGTTTGTACCCCTCCGACGTCGATTGTTCCCTGTTATCAAATTGAAATCAATTAATCAATGGTTTGTCTAAGGACTTCTTGAGGCGGGGAATAGTGGTACCTAAACACTTGAGAACATTTACTTACATATTGAGACACATGTTAGCGGTCTTAGAAATGCTATAGAAACGGATCACAGATAGTGAATACATTTGTAGCATCATAGTCTCTATTCACCTTTAATCTCAATTTCAAGGATATTTGTTCTTTTCTTCACAAACTAATAGTAAAAAAATATTTAGTTTAAAAACTAATGATGAACTATCACGCCATAGAGATCTATATCATTTCCTCGTAACCTGTTGAATATTTTCACAGTTTGGAACAAGCTATTTCTTGGAAATCAACATGCTATAATGTCCAACTGTGGCGGTGACAAGTTGTGAAAATAGCGACAAGAATTGTGAATGAATGTATTACTTCAACAATTTTATTAAATATCAAGCCTTTTGTTATCTTGAGTTGTGCTTATGTAGCTGTTGTGAACTGCTGTGAACCAGGCTACCCACCCTGAACGCCGACCTTGCAGAACGTGAACTACGTCAATTACTGTAGTTGTTCATGGTTGTTCATGGTAACGTCGCTACTTACCACCTGAATGATTCCACAGATGAACCACAATCAGATATATGATGATTTCATGGGTACTTGAGCAGACTGGCACAAGTTATTATGTATGTACGGAAGCCAGTTAACCCTTTAACTGCAAGGGCACTGGCACGGTGGTTAGTTTGCATTTTACTTAATTTAGTTTGTTCTAAAATTGATATCGGCTATTGGTGGACCGATACGCAAGGCTTTGTTTGAAATTGCTTAATTCGAAAGGGTATCAAAAAGAGAAAAAATACCTCCTTTTAACGGTAACCGGACAAAAATAATTTCAAACCCCTGATTTGGTGTAACAAATAGAAAGTAGCAGTAAATCTCACCTTTATTGTAACTGTTAGCACGCCAATAATCATAAGTATATATTGGATGACATCTGTCCATATAACAGCTTTCAGGCCACCCTGGTATCACACAATACTGTTCACTACATGTCACAATTTAATCAAAGGGAATACATATTGCTACACAATTACTCATCAATATCGTCTCCGTTATCTTCATTACTCTGTGTTGAAGATTGAGTGAGTGAGTGAGTTACAATTTATCGTCACATGGCCATATTGTGACGAGAACATGTAATTGTTATACATAGTAATTTATGGTCTGAGTTGAAGAAATAATATATGCGTGGATTTCAGCGTGGGCACTGGGATTGAAGAGCATTCAGATCAGCATTACGAATGTAAATCCACGACGATCTGTTGTTGATATTCTATAGATCTGGTTGTTTCTTAAAGCCAAAACAACTACATACATTTAGGTGTGCCAGCTAAACAATAATTTGTTGTACGTTTCCTTGTTAACAAGGATGGCAGGTGACAAAAAAGACCAACCGATTCTGTCATCTAATTGTCTCAAGAACATCTTTCACTTAGATAAGACCACGTTTTCCCATGATTCTCCTGACGTAAGCTGCCATGTAGATCCTTACATCGGCGTTTATAGATTTTTCGAAACCACGTTATTTTTCTCTCAATGGTGCCATGGTGTATTGAAGGAACTCACAACAGCAGTGTAGAGAACAGCTGCCACTGATGTCAGCAGGACTGACCACGTCGTGGAGATGCCGGTCACTGGGCAATATACACAAAACAGTGTTACATGCATGTTACTGTATCGTATACTCTGGTTCAACGCCTCTGTCAGCAAAGGCTCCAGTTACATTAAAGGGGTATGTAAATATGTCAGCATGGACCAGGCAACCTTGTGACCGGGACAAGATAGTATGCAATAACCCGAGTCATAGAGTCAACCGATCCTTGAGCCGCCTTCTTATAGCAGACACATGTTACCATTGGTAACATACCAAAGCAAGCCCCCAATTCTAACGGTCTAAACTTTTACATACCGATATGAGACATGAGTCCAAACTTTTTCCAACTACATGAGGCCTGTTACATTGTGTAAGTGTGGGACACACACATTTACGGGATAGATAGTCAGGTATCGTTAGTATATATCTGGTAAAAGTCGTATACAGGTGATATACAAATGATGGGAAGTGCCCCAAACGATTAACACAATTGTCAATAGAGATAAAAGAATAAACAGAACACCGCTTCCGGTGGTGCTAACACCACTTTCGGCGGTGCTCTGACGTAGCTTCCGGTTTTACGCTTTATACAGTGACGCTAACGTCGTACGCGTCAATCGTATGGCTTTGAAAATCGCCTGATGACGGGATCCTCGAGAACGGATACGATCGTGACGTAGTGGGACCGCCGAACGCCGAACGCTCTTCGGGACAGTGTATTTTGTGACGGGTTTTAGGAGGGGGGAGAGAGACGCGCGACTTGACGTTTATTATCGCATTTGCGGGTTTCCGTGGTCGCGCAGCTGCCAACGTCGGCGAGAGATTGACGTGCGTTATGTCATTTATTATCCAGTGGAGAAGAAAATATATATAAAAGGCATCTGTATATTGTCATGGTTTTAGACCGGGCGGAAGGAACCTTTTGCGTCACGCATTTTTCGTAGCAACGCCTGAGACTTGACTGGTAAGTACAATGTTATTTTTCGTTTGTTTGTTTGTTTGTTTAAAACTGTATTCTAATACACTTTATAGTACTATTAAAAAAATCCCCAAGGAACGAGAAACGTGTGAATTGTTATTGTTTGAATAATTCAATCACGAACACAAAAACCTATATATCAACAGATGAATATATCTATTGCTATTACTCATAATCTGTTATGAATTATGTGAGCTAGTGAGTAAAAATTTAAAGTCACTTTGGCAATATAATATGTCAGTCATATCGTGACTAAAAGCAAGATGCAGATGATAATAATTTATAAAAACCTGTCAACGTTGAACAGTAAAACAACTAGATTATCACAGATATTAATTAAAACTAGTTATTTATTCAGGTCATTGGCTCCCTCCCTCTGCAAGCCTTCTGCGTTCTGCTGTTTATTTTGTTGACAGTTACATAGACAGATTCTTTAATCCAAATGCATAAAAATCGGTGATTTACAATGTGCTTAGGTTGTCTGATAAAACATCCATTTGCACAGTTTGAGATCGATTGGGTCATTGGATGAAGAGATATTTACAAAAAACCGGGTCCACATGCATTTCATGCCAAACTATTGACCATATTAATTGTTTATCTTTGATTTTATTGTAAGTGCGATAATAAACAACTGAAATGATACCAATAGAATAAAATGCAATTCAAGTCAATTGGACTTATATCGTACATAATTTAGAAACCCCATCCTTTCTGGACGTTTTGTTTGAAAAGAAATGATTACATTCGCATGTTCTACCAACCAAAGAGCTACTCTGAGCCAGTGTGGTAGGATTGAATCCAATCGAGACTTGATGTGCATTGTCATCAGGCAGAACAGTTTACGTCAAGTGATAGAAGCTTTTAGGAGATCACAACATGATGAAACAGCAGAAAGAATTGAAATTGTTAGACATCAGAGAAACTGTGGTCCATATAACAAGCATTTTGATTGTGACATCTGTTCCAAATCATTTTCGCGCAGCGAAACATTACAAAGACATCTAAAAGTCAACACATAGACAGTTCATTCAACACAGGTTCTCGATTATCATTCACATGTCGTGTCTGTACAAAGACCTTTCCCACAGTGAAAGCTCTCACCAAACGCACTAGACAGAAACACTTTTCTCCAAGTTCACAACAGCAAAGAGGTGAAGGGGCGGCTAAACGTAAGAACACTAATGCGGATAATCAACAGTCATACTCTAGACAAGCGTTGACTGGGAATGCGAGGGAATTTGATTTTATTCCCCGGGGTGATGAAGGGAAGGACCCATACTATTATTTTGTGAAAATTCAACCTGACATAATTCATCATTTGAAAACAGAACTGGAAACAAAACGATCAATCAAGTGGGGACTATGTACTCAATTTAGATTAGCAAAACCAACTCGGATGGTCTAACTTCATTTTCTGAACCTTACTTTAGAACAAAAATGTCTCCAGCAACACTAGCTGACGATTTGGATGTGTTGTACACCGAAGCCATAAATACAATAATGAAACTGATGGACAATTACGAAGGGGAAAGTTCAAACTTAAATTTTGAAAAAGTGTTGAGCTTTAAATTATCTGTGGGCAAATTTAAACATTTTCGCGGAAGTTCTTATCTCCCCTTTCCCCCCTCATTAGAGAAAAAACGTTGTCTGTTAAACATTGACAATGCGGACGATGACTTGTGTGGCTAGTATCAATCATCATCACGCCCAAGCCGATAATAAACGCATGTTCGATTTCGACCCATCCAAACCCGAATCTCACCTGATCTATTATGGTATTAACATTTTGTACGGAGCAGCCATGAGTTGTCCTTTGCCTGAAGGTGATTTTCAATGGGTAGATGAAATAGATGAAATAGATGTCATCGATTGGTTGCAACTCGATCCCGAAGGTGATGTGGGTTACATTTTAGAGTGTGATTTGGAATACCCACGTCATCTTCACTCTGTCCCTCAATCCTTGCCCCTCGCTCCAAGCAAAGAAAGCATTCCCTTCGAAGACCTGTCACCCTATCATCGTGCATTGCTCGCAGAGTTAGGTCTTTTGGGAAAGAAGGACGAGGGGAAGCCACCCACGGGGACGAAACTGTTTTCAACATTGAAAGACAAACATTGCAGCAATATTTACGATTGGGTCTGAAACTGAAAATAGTACACAAAGTTTACTCAATCTAAATGGATGAAACCTTACATCGACTTTAACACTCAAAAGTGAAAAGAAGCAACAGACGACGTTTCGAAAGCTTTGTTTAAATTGCTTTCAAATGCTGTGTACGGAAAACAGTTACAAAACGTAAGAAATTACAACCAGATTGAATTGATCGCTACCGAGGAAAGGATGCGGAAGTACACAGCAAAGCCTTGTGGCTTTGTTGATCTCATCCAGCATATATATTTTCAGGTCTGGTCGGATTTTTAGGAATTAATGTCACACAACACAATAAACCCCTCGGATTGTGGCCATGTTAGTGACAGTTTTCAAACACGTAGTTGTAAAGTCATTCCTAAGCTTACTGGGGCTCAACAGAATAATGCCATTGGACATTAGGAGGCTGGTGAATCACAATCAGCGGTGACTAGCGCCTACACGTATCCTAGAGCACAATGGGAATATTGTGGCATTGTTTTCAACAGCACGGGAACCCCACGGTTTCTACTGAGACGTGCAGACGGGAGATCGCGCATGTATAGACGATGTCATGACCTCTACAGTCCATAATGTAGAGGTCATTATGCGACGATGTCGCATTGGCCGTACTAGATATACTCACGAATATTTATTGAAAGGCGACGATCCTCCGTTTTGTATCCCTTGTGATGAAAGAATCACAGTCGAGCATGTCCTGCTTGACTGTGTTGAATATTCCATCACAAGGGATAAGTTTTTCAATGTCAAAACATTGAAGGATCTTTTTTGTAATGTCAGTGCTCATTTAATTATTGCATTTTTAAAAGAATTAGATTTGTTAAGTGATTTGTAAATAGATATATATTTTATTATTGGTAGTTTGGATTAGTAACTGAAATTGTTAGTGGCTGTGCTCTCAAAGGGGGTTGAAGTAGTGTAAAATTATTGTCCTCCTGCGAGGGTACGTAAGTCCCAAAACATTTCAAGTCAATTTAAGTGTACCAGGTTTTTCATCGTTGTATTTTTGTGTTCTTAATGTATGGCTAAATCTCAGCATCAACGCCAATGGCTGAAGGGATGGTGTAAATCCAGCTAGGGTCCATGCAGGTAGCAAAAGTAATGTAAGTCCCCATGGGCCTTAGTATGGTGATCTACCTTCAGTTGTTGGCGATCTTTAGCACATTTTTACATTGTATTGTCTTCTTGAATTGGAATATTTTAGCTTTGTTCGCTAGTTTTATATTGATATCTGTGATTATCTAGTATTTTTACTGTCCTTCGTCGGCAGGTTTTTAAATACCTATATATATTCTATTTCAATGTCAAATGTTCTCGTCACGATATTGCTGAAATATTGCCGATGTGACGTTAAATAATAACTCACTCACTCACTCGAAGCAAGTAGAACATGGTTATTCGATGAAGATTAAAAAAGAGTATATTTTAAGTTATGTATTACGCCTGACATGAACTATTGTATTTCTCATATTATACATATTCTTATTTCTAGTCACGACATGGCTGAAATATTGTCGCCGTGACTATAAACTCACTCACTCACATATTCTTATTAGATAAATAAAACTCAAAGAAGAAACACACAGCATATATATTTTCAGGTCTGGTCGGATTTTTTAGGAATTAATGTCACACAACACAATAAACCCCCTCGGATTGTGGCCATGTTAGTGACAGTTTTCAAACACGTAGTTGTAAAGTCATTCCTAAGCTTACTGGGGCTCAACAGAATAATGCCATTGGACATTAGGAGGCTGGTGAATCACAATCAGCGGTGACTAGCGCCTACACGTATCCTAGAGCACAATGGGAATATTGTGGCATTGTTTTCAACAGCACGGGAACCCCACGGTTTCTACTGAGACGTGCAGACGGGAGATCGCGCATGTATAGACGATGTCATGAACGTTATTCTGTGATCAGGAAGTCAACATAATATGCGAGGTGATGTTATGGTATGTGCTGGCCATTTCGTACAGTGGTAGGACAAAATTTGTTTACATTCAGGGGAATCTCACAGCTGGACGTTATTGTGATGAGATCAACAAAGCCACACGTCATTCCGTTCATAAACAGACAAAACATCATTTTTCAACAGGATAATGCTCGACCACATAACGCAAGGCATACGGTGTTCCTGGCACAGAACAACATTCAGGTTCTTCCGTGGACATTCCCAGGTCTGTCCATAGGTAGACGGTGTCAGGGTGTGAATGACTCTTATGGCGGTCATAATCGTTACTGATTTCGTCTGACTTCATTTACAGTGTGATTTACTGTTTACCATGTCTACCACACTGCATGCTGTAATCATTGCAGTAACTTTTGTTCCAACGACAAGTCATGTGATGCTCATATTTTCACATAAACCATTGACAGCAATCTGTGATACGCGTTTCTTTTTCTTTTACGCCGTGTAGACCTATCACATGTTTTATGAAAAAGATAATTACTAAGAAAACAAAAATAACAATAGAAAACTAACAAATTTGTTTTCTCCATATAGATCGAGTGGTTACACCTTTATGATTATAGTTCAACGTGTATATTATAATCTTGAATCATCAATGTCATAAAATGTGGGGTTGTGAATTATTTTCATAGCACATCAGGATGATTACTTGACCGCACTTCGTGACAGGTGGAGGGTAACAACCGAAGTAACGTTTTCCGTTCATTCGAAGAAAGTGCAATGCCTTTGATAGTAGGTTTATCGTGTAAAAACAGACGAATGTCCAGAATCGTTCTGTTCGAAACATTGCATACATTGAGTCGTGTGGAAGAAGATAACTTGACCTGATGGTCAGGACACCACATGACACTGGTGTTGATATCGTTACGGGCAACAAATGCTATCGGATGCATCTCAGTTGGTAGAATATTCTCCATTCGACTGTCGGTGCTTGTGATAGTCCATTCCGCGATAGAAGAACAAGTTAAAAGTGATAACAATAGCCCCAATGCAACACGAGGGAGGTGTTTCTTCTTCACTCTGACACTTCTTTTGAACATGGAGCAAAGTGAATCTTCACACGTTTTCTTCTCCGTTGGAAGCTCAGTACCAGCTTCCGTGGGTTGAACACACTCCTCAGCAGCAGCAGCAGCACTCTGATATTCACAGTCCGTCATTTTCAATGGTCAACCGTAGACTGAGGTGATACACATTCTATTTACTTATATACACCTATTAGTTACTTTCATTACATATTACCTATTTCTGACTAAAATAATCATTATATCATCAAAATTGGATATAGAATGACTATTTTTGTTATGCGAATCAACGATTTGATAATCAACTCATTTTCCATTAAAAGACGAATAACAAGTCACTTCTCTATCACCGTTCTATTTAATTAATTACATTGATTACATATATATCACCACTGATACAACAAAATCTGGATTCTTAATCACAATAATTTAGTTCTTCACGAATAAGCAATCGATAATAAAATAATAACGAGCTATGCTTTACCATGACTGTTATATGGTGCAACACCAACACCCTCCAACCTCTTTTGACATTACATAACTTTTTTTCATCGCAAGGATTACATCACGCAAGAGTTGACAATGGACCAATCCTCATGCGTGAGTTTGCCGCATGTATCACAAAACCTATGTTCATCTTCCTCTATGGGATGCTGGGCGTCATGACTCGGCTCGCCACAGACAGTGCAGAAGATATATCTGATGGAACCCGTTTCCTCTGCAATATCATGTCCTCTGCACATACCTGTTTCTTCATCGTCCTCCTTATCGTTGATAGCGGGTTCTGTTGACTTTTTGTCATCACCGATATAGCATTCGTTTGTCTGACCATTGATGATAGAGGAGCTTGATGACTGTTCGTCATTGATAGGCAGTCCAACCTGCTATGAACAGGTTTCTTCTTCTTTTTCAACTATGTAGAACAATAGGTCGTTCACCATGTGTCCTTTCTTGGCTCGAATCTGACCTTGATAAACAATATGGGTACACTCAGAAGCTTGGTCGGTAAACCTCTCCGGGATAAGGACTTCCATTCTGCTGCCTGAAGTAACACTTTCATTCTGGACAAACTTGAATAACTGGATAGTTCCCGTCTCTCCATTTATCGCGATCATTTCTCAGCTTAGTACTTTCAGCGGTTCGTTCTCAGGGAGTTCGCTTACTTTCATTCTGTTGTTGCTAAACGTTTCCAGTCTTCTCCTGTAAAACTCACTTGCAGTTATTCTTTCACATACACATGCTTGTTTTCGTTGCTTTGGACATCGCTCCTTTTTCTGAAATATATACATAATTATATATATATATATATATATATATATATATATATATATATATATATAGAATATTTACTTCAAGAGAATGTTTGTTTATACTCATTTTACGTTTCCTTTATATAGGTTTTTGTGTTCGTGATTGAATTATTCAAACAATAACATTTCACACGTTTCTCGTTCCTTGGGGATTTTTTTAATAGTACTATAAATTGTATTAGAATACAGTTTTAAACAAACAAACAAACGAAAAATACCATTGTACCTACCAGTCAAGTCTCAGGCGTTGCTACGAAAAATGCGTGATACGAAAGGTTCCTTCCGCTCGGTCTAAAACCACGACGATATGCAGGTGCCTTTTATATATATTTTCTTCCCCACTGGATAATAAATGACATAACGCACGTCAATCTCTCGCCGTCGTTGGCAGCTACGCGACCACGGAAACCCGTAAATGCGATAATAAACGTCGAGTCGCGCGTCTCTCTCCCCACCTCCCCCCCTAAAAGCCGTCACAAAATACACCGTCCGGAAGAGCGTTCGGCGGTCCCGTTACGTCACGTCACGATCGTATCCGTCCTCGAGGATCCCGTCATCAGGCGATTTTCACCGCTATACGACGTCACGTGACTCGATGCACCGCATAAAACCGGAAGCTACGTCAGAGCACCGCCGAAAGTGGTGTTAGCACCACCGGAACCGTGTTCTGTTTATTCTTTTATCTCTACTATTGCCAATCCGTTTCGGTATAATAGTAAATATATGGTACCGTGTTCTTCTAGCGTGGTGAAACCGGAAGTAATAGTAATTAAGAGAACAGCCCAACACTGTTAAAGAGTCACATTGAAGACATGGTGTGTGTAGTTTTTATACGGTAAGGCTTGAATGGAATATAGCTAAAGCTTGCTGTTTTCCATATATTAAGCCAGTGCCAACTGCCATGCTAATTTGAACATCTGACGCATGTGTAGACGTGTGGCTCAGATGAGGAAAACACCCGTCAACACGTGCCCGCTAGCAGGACAACGAACGCAAAATGGCATCATGTGGGAACACATTCATTGTTTTCCTACCAGCACCCAACGCGAGCCCTTGTCCAACCAGAACGATGCACATGTAGAAAATCTGTAAATAGCAATAAGGAGAAATGCATTCTGTAACTCTAAGAATAAAGATAAGGGTTTCAAGCCTTGTATATATATTATACATATTATTATGTATATTACATATACAAACTGTCAAATATTTCCTATTTGTAGAATCATGTTAATATCATCAGAGGTTACTTTTATTGCGAATTGTGCCCTTACTAAACCTTCCACGCTTCATTACGGAGAAGTTCGACTCTTCCATTAGTCTGGCCTAATGAAAGCCCCAAGTAAAACAATAACTGGTAGATATTTGTCACGTTGTGGTAACCCAAGGGTACGGGTTTCATTCTGTAAAAAATGGTCACAACGTGATCAGTACGAGATACAACACAGAGGTTGGTGGCGCTCCCATAGTCTGTAAATACTCCAGTCTGGACCAGTAAACAACATCATGAGCATTGATGTACTCGAATGGGTTTCGATGACATGTGTCAAGCAAGTCATCAAGCCTGACCGCCCAATTCCGTTAGTCACCTCTCAGGACAAGCATGGGTTGCTGAAGACCAAAACTAGGGTCATCACGGGTACTTACAGTGTGTACACACGACGCTGACGTCGCGATCAGGCGGAGAGCTTTGGATTGGAAGCGACCCTCGAGATACTACAAGGGAGATATATGGTCTGTTCATACATTTTGTCTGAATAGAAAAGTAAACTGCATAACATAATTGACAATATCAACAAAAATTATCTATCCAAGCGATGAGCATGTGGCATAATTCACTACTGACATATACTCGTGAAGCAATCGCCTTCTTGTAGCTAACTAAATATAGCAGCGTGACTGAAGCTTTGCCTCAGGGGTTGCACACAGAAAGTCAAGATAAAAAAGTGCGATAAAGCACTATGTATTTTGAAATTCGGGGTAATAAAGTGAGATGAAGCATATTCCTTTTGAAAATCAGGGAAATAAGTGAGATAATGCATATCCCTTTTGAAATTCAGGGTAATAAACTGAGATAAAACATATCCCATTTCACAAAATATATAATATGCTTTCCTACCTGAAATGGGCTTGAGATATTCAGATTCTTCAAAACGGTCAACAGGAGGAACATTTCCAGAAGCTGTCCCGTGGAGAAGGCTATGTCACTGAGAATCCACATGATGCCATGACTATATGCCTCTGCCGACACTCCCAACATGGTGATGGTCGACGTGAACGTTGCAATCAACGACAGTGCGACCGGGAAAAAAGTCATTGAGCGTCCAGCCAGCAGGTACTCGTCCAGTTTACCATGCCTGCCGACTATGGCGTGGTATATACCGATGCTCACCGAGACGGCCACCGTAACACCAAAAACTGCGTAGTCCCATTTCCCAAACGTGTGAGACTCCATCGACGCTGTGAATAATAACATGTATTTCAATGGTTCTGTAATATAACTGTCACATCGGGTTCGTCATCGTGTTTTAGCAGAAACACATGGCGAAGTGATACCCATGACTGACTGACTGACTGACTGAGTTTAGTTTTACGCCGCTTTTAGCAATATTCCAGCAATATCACGGCGGGGGACACCAGAAATGGGCTTAACACATTGTACCCATGTGGGGAATCGAACTCGGGTCTTCGGCGTGACGAGCCAACGCTTTAACCACTAGGCTACCCCACCGCCCCACCCATGACTGAGCTGCACTATTAACGAGCGTGCCTTTCGTGACATTCACTTGATGTCTGTTTAAAAGGTTCAAATATCGGGTCTATGGGTCAGGGCAATATTTATGCTAGACAGACAGGTGTGTTCACACAGACATGAACCGGTAGGTCCCTAATTTTAGTGCACACTTGTATGAGTTATCCGACGGATCATAGCTGCACAAGTTTCATTATCTATACTTTCAAAAAAGATGATTACAATGTATTAATGATTCCTGGTGTAAATTAAGTGTTGTAAATGTGTAAACATGCACATACTTGGTATGGCCTCTTTTTTATTCGGAATACAGATATCCCATACGGACGTTTTCTCAAATTTCAGTTACCAGACGGTATATACTGTACACTTATTTTGATTCCATCTCTTGGGTAGATCATAGAAAATTCCAGTGATCGCAATTAGTTCATAAACTTAGATAACTAAGCAGTTTCGATAATTATTGAAAGCTTGCTACCTGTCAGCATTTATTTTGCTCATGCGTTTTCATTTTTGCTTTTGCTTTTGGCTGTCTGATTTGTGATACATTATACAATTATGTTAATCATTTTGGCATCCCAATATCATGGAATATAATGTGTAATCAAATTAAATTACCGAAGCGTATAATCTGTATGCTTTATTGTTACTGGGTGAAACTGTTAAAAGTATCTTCGTACAGAATTTCAAGGAAATAGAAACCGAAAATTGCGAAATAAAGGAAAACTTAATTGGGTAAAGATTTCTTTGATTGGCATTCTAGAAGTTGGGTAGATGAAGAATGAGCACTATTTTTATGGATATACAACTTCTTTATTCTGTATAGGCGTTGGGTAAAGATTGCAAACAATTATCATTTATATACCTGTTTTATATTATCAGTGTGCAGATCATGTCACTGACATAAAAACTGAAGTATGGGTGTGGAAAGACTGGGGGGAACAGGTGCAAAGTCTCTGAGTCAACTGAGATTATCCTTTAAAAACATCATATGTACAATTAACAGTCACTTATCATTCAGTGCAACCAAAGCATTACAAAAAGGCCAGACAGCATAACATCACCTTTGGCCGGAGTTCCAAATATTTGACACCAAAAGCCTGTCAGTTAACTCTAAGGAAATAACCCTTGTGTTTTACAATGATGCCTTAATCATAGTCACAATGAAGTATAGGTTGCCATGTGTTTTCCAATATGATTGAGTCAGTGAAATACTAATATTTACCAAATAAAATTCTAAAGGAGCCTTTCTTCAAGCAGTGACTTAAAAGTCATACACAGCTGGACTTGCTTAAGGCATCATAGATATTTCATAAACATGGCACAGGACCCTTAGCCTCATTAGCGAATTGCCTCACCACTTGCGAATGAAGCGTTGGCAGATGTTACTGAAGATGTTGGTCCCGCCAGCCATGGGTGTTTGGTATGTTTAGTCTGTAACCCTAACCCTGCAGTGAGTTTTCTGCAGATTATAACAGACTCTGAACCTGGACATGCTTCATTTAGGGCGTAAGCATTACAGTGAGGGCTGGGCAGATGGGGAAATATTATCGTTCTGTGACTATGATACAGACTGGGACAAGATATGGAAAACCCAAATATTGGACAACAGGCCATTGTTTGGGTCATTTAAATGTAAATATGATTCAAATAACTTTACCTAGATTTCGATATCCTTCAAATGTACATTTGGTTGAAACTGGAAAATATACATTAATCCCGAGACAAGAACGAATGTTTTTGTCTTATAATTCAAAAGTATAACAGCACGTGTATCCATTTTGTCTTCTACCAATCCCTACATACGCTCAATCACATGTGTCTCCAGGTCACGGAGAATCAGTGGTTTAGAGACCCGTATTGCAATTCTCGTGCGTTTGCATGTGTTGTTGACGCAGCATGGACACCTTGTAACATCACTATTCGATTATGATTCACAAACACGTGCTCATGATACGGTCGGAATTGTGCCACGGATTAACAGACATTTATCATGAAAACAGTGTTTTTGTATGTAGGTGCCTTTAAACTTGCTTTTACCAGAGACCATATAATAGATTATCTATTATATGGTCTCTGCTTTTACAAAGGTCTATAGGTTCGATCACAATACTTTACGTTTTACAGTTTCTTTTCTCTAAAGATGCACACGTCAAAACTGATTTAAATTCTAATCGCAGATTAAAGAATAAGATAATAAATAGTATGCCAAATTATCGTTACCATGTGATATTTCAACTTATGTAAGAGGGTAATAAATACGATGCTAGGTATGGCAGTACTACTGCAGATGATAGTGTATGTCGTACATTTTGATAAGTTGCTGAAGCACTATCACACTGGGCATATATACTATTATATGTGTGATGAAGGAGAACTTGCGTCGCTACTTTTCTCAATAATCTGAATGCATGTATGTAGCGTGAAACCGGCAGGTACATATAGAAGAAAGTGTTTGCCCTACCTGTAACAACGATGTCCCTTGTCTATAAAAGGGATATAATGTGGGGATGAATGACATGTACTTTTATCTGGGCCCGTTTATGATGATACATATTGCGATCTTTCACAATCATCTCTCTGGCTAATTTTAAAACTTACATGCTAGTTATAATTATCTTACTGTGATAATCTAGTTATTTTACGGTCCTTTGTCGACAGGTGTTTTATAATTTAATTGCGTTTATTGTTAATTTATAACTTTTCAAGTAAGTGAGTGAAACATAACCGGTATTTCTGTTATTGTATTTATACAGTAACATCCTTCGAACTTTCTCCATATACGTCCGCCAGATACATCGCGCATTACCCCTTTCTCTCTTGATTTTCTCAAACGACTGTTGCAAGTTCGAAGAATCCTGGTCAAAGTAGAAAAGTCTTAAGACTATTCCCTACAATTATGTAACAAACACATTGTACCCTAAATGGGCAGAGTTTCCGTTCGGGGGAATATCAGAAGGACAACGATACAATTATCTCCAATGTTGTAAAAAGCACTCCACTTACTTAGGAAAACAATAACCCATGCATTCATGTCGGAATCAATATTTTCGGCACCTATCAGATCTGAACTTGAACATGCGAGGTCTGCGTCAATGTCAGGCTAAAGGTCTACAATATGTTTAGCAACACTGGGGCGTAATAGCCATAGGCCTGCTCCAAACAAGGGAAAATTAAAGCAATGCAATCTGAGTTGATGGATCGTCAATTTATACAGGACAATCAAGACGAATTTCATAAAAGGCACGGAGATCCAACATGATTATGGTATACTCAGAGAACGCACCCGCCTGTTCTATCCGCTTACAATCTCTTAACGATAACACTATTTTTCAGTTTATGTCTCACGGAATATATAATTTGATATGGCATTGTTTGCTATCGTATACTTTTGTGTTAGTGAAACAAATGTGGACAACTTTAAAGTTCATGTATGGCGTTATTACAGCAAAGGTTGAGCGGAAGGAGAAATAACATGGTTCAGGCACTGTTAGACTATAAAGAAAGGTCACATGCAGTGCAATAATATTCCAATTATGTACTGCCAAAAAATATTTTACAGTAGTGATGCGCGAGCTGAACAGACTTATGAAATTACGAGTTGGTTCGTGTAGCGTATTTGGCTGTGCTCCAAGAGAGATAAAGGGCTATTCTATTGGGACAGCTAGAGGACAAAGGGCAAGCTCATCGCAATCTCTCGAAACAAGCACCTCAGAAGATTTGCCAACACCGCAGACAAGGCTGATACTGGTAGCAAGAGCGAGTGCAGCTTAATAAGGCGTGTTAGCTTGCGTAATACTGCTTTCTTTGTCAGGCTCTTTTGCTGATAAGAATGGTGTCTTCGCATGAAGGCGACTTTCTTTTGGCGTGTAAAAACATGGGCCGTTTTTCGTTTTCGCCTTCGTGCGAAAAGGGTGGACATTTGCAACAATGGGTTCGGGTGTTTATACAAGAACCTAACCCCAGAGGAAGGCGACAACCACAAGACGTGCATGTTTACGTTATACATACATATGTACAAATCATTCTATAAAATATTTCACTTCCACTTTCACCGTCCTTCTTAATCATTAAAATATGTACAAAATAGTTTATCATCGTATCATTTTATGAAATATTTCACTTCCACTTCCGCTGTCCTTCTTAATCATTAAAATATGTACAAAGCATCATCTGGTTGGAATCCAACTTCCGCTTGAGTTCCTCAAGCTTCCTTTGAAGATCTCTGTACACTTTTTTCTTTGGTGGGAGGCGCTGAGCGGCGGCATATTGCACGAAGTTGATTTCCGTGGATTTATGCTCTCTTAATAGGAATAGAAGAAATTCGAAAAAGTTTGGATGGGCCTTGCCAACCAACTACTTCAATCGCCCATGTCAACCTTCAAGGTTTTTGTTTGTTCTTGGGCCCGTTGTGGCATAATGGTGCCAGGTTATCATTGGGAGATTACCCTCTATGCAAGTTGAGGTGACATAGTCTGCCAGACTATGGCATCGTTGGTCTTGGAGCATATCGGCAAGTGCTTGTACAAAGTTGGAGTGCTATGTAGAAAGGTCCATCGCCGTATATGCTGTCAACAGCACAGAGATGTTCCTGGTTGGTTGATTGATACCAACTCACAATTCTTATGATAACTAATCCATTGTAAATAACAGTTCGGCAAAAACTGTTCAAGAAATCAGTTTCAGCATGAACCACCCATGAGCTGTGGTCACGTAAAACTTAAAACAAATTTAGTCGCCACCCTAACGCTAATGTCCCGGTAAGCCCTTACATAAACATTACTGTAACAACACTAAACATCAAAGGGTACCGTGTTTCGCCTTCGTGCGAAAACCTAAAACTTAAAAGTCGCCTTCCTGCGAATGAACCATAAGAATAATGAGGTCACGTGAACGTTGATTTCAAACGTACTATAATGTGTGAACATGAAATTACATGAACCAAGTAATTCACATGATGGAAACATATGATCATCTTGCTTGAGCACAGGTAACATGAAGATGTATAGACGGTTGATATACATACCCCTGAAATCCGGTATTATGCATAAATACCTGAGGTGTGTAAACATTTGCAAATTTGAAAATTTACATGTGTTTCCCAACCTAAGTAAATTGACATGTTTCCAAACCGAGTAAACTTAGAACGAAATCTTGTGAATACGATAATGGACGATGAACATATGTTTCAAAGGTATAGATTTGTATGAAATTTATGCCCGAAGTTCGGAAATATCTGGAAACATATGTAAATCCGGTCAAAGCATGTATTTCCTACTGTATTTACGTTTATTTCAATGGTGTACTATCCGGTATAACACAAGATAAATGCTTTTCGTTACGATATGAGTTTAGAACATCTGTCATGTAAAACTAGGTTTATAATCTGACAGGCTAAAGAATCGTTACCACTTTGAAATTGAAATTACCAAATTGCCATCAGACTCATGCAGCGATACCGTCAGACAGGACTGGCCTCAAACAGGTCACGATCAGGCAGACCTCGAGTCGCAACGCCCCAGGAGGACCAGTATCTTCGCACGCTGCATCTCAGAAACCACTTCCTGAAGGTGACGTCATCAGCGGCGCATGGCTCTTCTCATCCTGTAAGCTGCTCCACAGTAGCCAGACGACTGAGGTCCTATGGAATCCGGGATTACAGACCTTTCCGGGGCCAGCAGTTCACAGTTGTCGACGGAGACTTAGACGGTTCTACGTTGGCAACGATGCGAGTGAGTGAGTGAGTTAATATTTAACGTCACATCGGCAATATTCCAGCCATATCGTGACGAGAACATACTTGACATTGAAATGGAATATATATACACTATAAAAACCTATCGTCAAAGGACAGTAAAACAACTAGTATATCACAATTACAATTAAAACTCGTGTAGAAAGTTAAAAGTAGTAGCACTATGTGGACAATACCGTATAAAAACAGGCTGTAGATTGCCAACAACTGAAGCTATACTAGGGGCCATCGGGACTTACAGTACATTTGCTTCCTGCATGGGCCCTAGCTGGATTTACACCATCCCTTCAGCTGTTAGCAATTTAGACAAATTTAGCCAGACATTAAAAAGACACAAATACTACGATTAAAAAGTGGAGAGTTTAAATTTACTTTGAATGTTTTGGGACTTACGTACCCTCTCAGGAGGACAATAATTTTACAGTACTTTCAATAATTTTACAGTACTTTAAACCCCTTCGAGGATACAGCAACTAACAATCTTAGTTACTAATTCAAACTTCCAATCATAAAATATTTTTCTATTTACAAATCATGTAACAAATCTAAGTCTTTTAAAAATGCAATAATTAAATGAGAACTGATATTATTAAAAAGATCCTTCATAGTTCGTGATTTAAAATAGTTATCCCTTGTGATGGAATATTGCGATGTGAGTGGCAGAGGGTGCTATCTATTCTCTGATGAAAACCGCGTCTCTCTGTTCAGAGATGACGGATGTGTGCGTATTTACAGCCGTCATGGAGATCTTTCCTTGTGGTTATTTCACAATAGGGTTTTTAATCTGTGGTAGCGATTCTGTAGCCCGTTAGTTTAGCAAGGGGCCCTCGAATTTTCTTCAGACGTACTAGGATATGTATGTTTGGTATTTTCACCTTTCTTACTGGTTGTGTGACAAAAAAGTGCCTGAACTGAATGAGTGAGTGAGTTAAGAATTATAGTCACATCGGCAATATTTCAACCATATTGTGACTTAAACAGTTAGGGGTGGTCGAGTATCCTAGTGGATAAAGCGTTCGCTCGTCACGCCGAAGACCCGGGTTCGATTCCCCACGTGGGTACAATTTGAAGCCCATTCCTGGTGTCCCCGGCGTGATATTGCTAGAATATTGCTAAAAGCGGCGTAAAACTAAACTCACTAAATTAACAATAAACGCAATTAAATGATAAAAAAAACCTGTCGACAAAGGATAGTAAAATAACTAGATTATCACAGTTAGAGAATTATAACTAGCATGTAAGTTTTAAACTTACACAAATAGTACAGACAATACAATATGAAAACGGACTGGAGTTTCACCTCTATAATAAGACCTCTATAAATATGAACATTGATATAATATCGTTTCTGATTAAAATGACCCCACTCTCACGCTCTCCTCGGGAAACAATAGATATTATGAGGGAAGACAAACGTTGATGAATTGTTATGAGGCAGTGTTGTAGATTGTATAACTATGATCTCACTGTCGCACATGGTCTCACTGATTCACGTTTACACATCCAGTGCTAGGCTATACCATACTTGTACTAGCTTTAGACAGAATGATCTGGACAGTACTGCGGGGAGCTGGTTCCGCAGCCGACTTCTTCAAAGAGAACTGAAGACATGTCTAGACCTTGTATATAAGGGGAGCTAGCTACTGACTCTCATCTTACATGAAATCTGAATTTACTAGAAGACCAGTATTGTGTGTGATGATCACGATACACTGGATACTCAGCCTCGGGCTATTTTGTAAGTTGTATAATTTGTTACCGAGATGTGGATATTAACATCACTGTACATATTACCATCACTGTATATATTACAATCACTGTAGATATTACCATCATTGTAGATATTACCATCACTAGATATTATCATCACTGTATACATTACCATCATTGTAGATATTACCATCATTGTAGTTATTACCATCACTGTATATATTACAATCATTGTATATATTACCATCATTGTAGATATTACCATCACTGTGGATATTACCATCACTGTATATGTATATATTACCATCATTGTATATATTACCATCATTGTAGATATTACCATCACTGTATATATTACCATCACTGCAGATATTACCATCACTGTATATATTACCATCACTGCATATATTACCATCATTGTATATATTACCATCACTGTATATATTACCATCACTGTAGATATTACCATCATTGTAGATATTACCATCACTGTATATATTACCATCACTGTATATATTACCATCATTGTATATATTACCATCACTGTAGATATTACCATCATTGTAGATATTACCATCATTGTATATATTACCATCACTGTAGATATTACCACCACTGTATATATTACCATCACTGTATACATTACCATCACTGTCTATATTACCATCATTGCATATATTACCATCACTGTCTATATTACCATCATTGCATATATTACCATCACTGCTTATATTACCATCACTGTAGATATTACCATCACTGTATATATTACTATCATTGTATATATTACCATCACTGTAGATAATACCATCATTGTAGATATTATCATCACTGTAGATATTACCATCACTGTATATGTATATATTACCATTATTGTAGATATTACCATCACTGTAGATATTACCATCACTGCAGATATTACCATCACTGTATATATTACCATCATTGTAGATATTACCATCATTGTAGATATTACCATCACTGTAGATATTACAATCATTGTATATATTACCATCATTGTAGATATTACCATCACTGTGGATATTACCATCACTGTATATGTATATATTACCATCATTGTATATATTACCATCATTGTATATATTACCATCATTGTAGATATTACCATCACTGTATATATTACCATCACTGTAGATATTACCATCATTGTAGATATTACCATCACTGTATTTATTACCATCACTGTATATATTACCATCATTGTATATATTACCATCGGGGCGGTGGGGTAGCCTAGTGGTTAAAGCGTTGGCTCGTCACGCCGAAGGCCCGGGTTCGATTCCCCACATGGGCACAATGTGTTAAGCCCATTTCTGGTGTCCCCCGCCGTGATATTGCTGGAATATTGCTAAAAGTGGCGTAAAACTAAACGTAGTCAGTCAGTCAGTCAGTCAGTATATATTACCATCATTGTATATATTATCATCACTGTATGTATTACCACCACTGTAGATATTACCATCATTGTTTTTATTACCATCACTGTATATATTACCATCATTGTATATATTACCATCACTGTAGATATTACCATCATTGTATATATTTTCATCACTGTATATATTTCCATCACTGTATATATTACCATCACTGTAGATAATACCATCATTGTAGATATTACCATCACTGTATATATTACCATCACTGCAGATATTCCCATCACTGTATTAATATCCTAAGTTTACATGGGTATATAATAAATTACGTTAAACCTACCACAAGGCTAAACAGTAATACAAATGAGTTAGCAAAGGGGAATGTCGGCGGTTGTTACACAAACATATCTCATTTTGAATATATATTATATGTTACTGGCTATGCAGATGACCAAAGTCACATGATCGCAATGGGTACCAATGAAAGCAACAGCTGTGCATAGGTGAGAGACATGTTGTGCCATATATTACAGCAGACACACAACGTACATTTCAAATTCTGAATGCAGAACCGACAGGTCAACGTAGCATCATCAGCATGGTTGGCGAGGCGACCATGTTTAAAATCGCATCCCAAGTGTGTGAGCAGTTTTCAGATTTGTCATTACTGGCGTCATACAGTACAACCAGAAATTATTGAGAATTTAAGATTGTAATTTTATTTTTTTTGAACGATGTTTTGGGTCGTTGTCCTGCTGGAAAATCCCAAAATGTCCATAGAACACGTGAGCAGATGGAAGTAAATGTCCCTCGAGAATATCTGTGTACCGCTCACTGTTCATATTCCCTTCAAATACACAGAGGGGGGCGTTGCCCCTAACACAGATATGCCACCCCACACGTTAAATTTCGGACTGTACTTTGGGCGCTGATACAAAGGTTTTTCAGTTTGTTTGGTCCAGAATTTCAGCGTATTAGGAAACAGCCACACAGAACTTTCATCGGAGAAAATCACATTGTCCCAGTTGAAATTTCTATGCTGTAATTATATAGAAGCACCAGTTCAACCTTCGCTCCTTTTGTTCAGGTTTCGTGATAGGTGATGGAATTCCTCGACCTTTTAGCCAACCTATTGCATGCAACTCAGTTCTAATCAATCATATCCAGCCTTAAGTTTTCTAAACTCCTTCGTTTTGTTTTTAGAAACAAGAATTCTAAGCCGCCTCCTGTCACCGACAGTCAATTTTCAGACCGTACCTGCGCCTCCCCTGGTGCTCAATGCCATATCCATTTGCAATATTTTTCAAAACACGATAAACAGTGGACAGTTCTACTTGAAATCACTTTAGCTGATCTGATGTCCTTGTTATAATACTCTCAAATCAACTTCCTCTTCTCTAAATCATCCATACTGAAAATCACTGAAAATGTCGTCTGCTAGCAAGTAAACAAAGGTGGATAACTCTTCACAAACTAATGAAAAAGGATCAACTGAGTTGTCTCTCTTGAATGAAACCAAGCACTTGATAGCTGGTCCAGGTTGTTTATACTAGAAATCCAAATAAACATATTCCTAAACTTCTCAATAATTTCTGATCATACTATATCAACAAATTTAATTTAAATCCGTCTAGAGGTTTTGGCCATACAGTGCCACTGTGTGTCCCTGTCTAGTTAAAACACCCCCAAAGAGCTAATATAGTACATATATTGCACACTGTGTTTTCAAATTTGCTGCTATGAATTTTGAAATGAATAGATAAACATCGACCTGTTTTGATGCTATTGCTACTTTCCCGAAACGTGTTGTTTGTGATAACGCGTATGTACTTACCTGCACGCGTGTGAACCATCAACGAAAAAAATGGTAAATAAATAGCTGCAGAAGCTGGAGACAAGCATTTGCAACTACATCCATCGCACGGAATGACATTAAAAACATATGCCAGCTACCCACGTCGACACTTTTTACAAATTGAAACACGTATCACGGGACACGGAGCAAACGACATGCTGCGATAGTATTCATGGAGGTGACATAATGTGAATTGGAATATTTTCGGGTCTGTCAAAATTGGCCAACGCCCAACAGGACTAAACCAAAATATTGAAACAGCCATTATTCTCTTTTTCATGTCCTACTACTAATCAGGTTTGAAATATCGACTTCCCTTCAGAGGTAGATACTGCATGATACGAAAGTTATTTCCGTCAGTGTAATAGTATTTCAATTTATTCTTTTGTTGAGAAACATTCATATCAGTCACTTTGGTCCCACTTCTTGAGGACTGTGTTACAAAATGTTCCTGTCAAATTGGAAATGAGCTTCACAGAGTTAACAGGTGTTAGAGTGACTGGGCAGACGACTCATTATCGGCTGGACGGAGGATTCTGCATGTCTGACGTCCAAGTGTTATCCCGCGGTTGATGGAGCCACATTAATGTACGACGTCGTTTGTGTAGACAGCGACAGCAGGGACTAATCGCCGTTATGTCTGCGGATAAATTAAGGTTCACCTTTTTACTTTCGTTGTAGGCTCAACAGATTGTGGCGTAGACGGAATAAATATCTCCATGTCGTTAACGTTAGACAGAACGGTCTTTTTTCCTTTGGGGGTTTGGTGGGGGAGTGGGGTGGTGGTGACGTATTGTTCAAGAAAGTATTACTGGGTAGTACTACCATGACAAAATTGAGGCACAATGGTGCTATTTGCGCGCCTAACAGCACGATGAAATATCCTAGATGCCAGCACCGACCACTTTCAATGAACTTATAATAATAATAATATTATAATGCCGACAGTGTAATGAATTTACAGAGACTGTCCAAAACCTTGTCAGCGGATGCCCTTCCTTGGCACAAACAGCATATCTTAAACGACATAATGGCATGGCTCGTTGTTTCTACTATTGTCTTCGCCATGCCTGTGGCTTTGACTCAGAGGTCTATCCATGGTACGACCCTGAACATGTCCAGTGCGTCATGGAAAATGATGCTTTTAAACTTTTGTGGAATAGGCCCATATTCAGTCTCAGAAGAATTCCAGCTAACAAACCTGATCTTGTCCTTTTTGATAAAACCAATGAATATATTATATCACTGAATTTTCTGTCCCTTTTGACAGCAACGTGATTGGCAAGATTCAGGAAAAGCATGCTAAATATGCGGACCTCGCCTTCGAAATGTCTCGTTTACATCCCAAGTACACTCGGTGCCCTTGGTTTGGTACCTCCTGATCTCTTGGCGCATATCAGGAGTGAGTGAGTGAGTGAGTTTAGTTTTACGCCGCACTCAGCAGTATTCCAGCTATATGGCGGCGGTCTGTAAATAATCGAGTCTGGACCAGACAATCCAGTGATCAACAGCATGAGCATCGATCTGCGCAATTGGGAACCGATGACATGTGTCAACCAAGTCAGCGAAACTGACCACCCGATCCCGTTAGTCGCCTCTTACGACAAGATAGTCGCCTTTTTATGGCAAGCACATGGGTTGCTGAAGACCTATTCTACCCCGGATCTTCACGGGTGCATATCAGGAGAGTGCCCGGGATCTCCACCGGGAGCACAGCCCTTCTGACACTCTGGGTAATGCAAAAGGCTGCAGTGTTCGGGAGCCTTCATATTCTCCGGAAAGTTCTTGGCGGGTTCGACTAGGCTGTGTTTCCTGGGAGAAGTCCCATTCGCTGTCTGGGCTGCTTGTAGAGGGGGCGAGGGCCCTGAGCTGATGATGAGCCTGACTGTGCCAGGATCACCCGAACCTTCTCTGCTATATTTTCTTCTTTAATCTGTAAAACATTATAATAATATGTGTCCATGCAGGTAGCCAAGGTACTGTAAGACCCCATGGTCCCTGGTATGGTGATCTACCTTCTGGTGTTGGCGATCTATAGCTTGTTTTTATATTGTATTGTCCAAATAGTGCTATCAGTTTTAACTTTCGACACTAGTTTTAATTGTGATACTCTAGTTGTTTTACTGTCCTTCGTCGACAGGTTGTTATAACGTACATATATTCCATTTCGCTGTCAAATGTTCTGATTTCACTTTTCATTGTGTAAATTGTCTTCGTCACGATATGGCTGCAATATTGCCGATGTGACGTTAAATATTAACTCACTTCACTTAACTTATAATAATATGTGTATTAATACCACGCTGGATTCCATACAAAAATGTATGCTCAAAGCGCTACATATAAAGGTGATTGGACGATATGTTTGTTAGTCAGTGTAGTATTTTCTAAAGAGAAGTGTTTTTAAGGCCCATTTGAAGAAATTAAGGGATGTTGTTTGTCTGAGTTCGAGTGGCAGCTGGTTCCATAGTGTTGGAGCTCCAAAACTAAAGGGGCGGAAACCAAAGGCTTTTAGTTTACGTCTTGGGATGACCAATAGATGCTGATCAGCTGATCGTAAGGCTCTCGATGGAACATGTTTGGTCACCAACTCATTGATGTAGTCGGGAGGAGTTTCATGATAGCACTAGTGGGCTAGACACAGGAGTTTATACTCCACTCTGGCTCTTATGGGCAGCCAGTGTAATGTTCGTAAAACTGGGGAGATATGTTCTCTCTCTGACACTTTTCTGACAATGCGAGCTGCTGATCTTTGTTCTCTTTGTAGTTTTGAGATGAGTTTCTCTGGCAATCCGTAGTAGGCGCTATTGCAATAATCTAACTTCGACAGCACTAGGGATCTAACAAGTGCACGAGCAGCTGGCATTGTTAAGGAACTTCTGATGTTGCTGACATGTCTTAGCTGGAAATAGCAAGACTTGCAGACGTTGTCAATGTGTGATGTTAACGTAAGTTCCGAATTCAGATGAAGCTCAAGGTCTTTAGCACTGTTGGAAAATGGTATGATGGAGTTGCATATTGGGATTGCAGATTCTGTGACTCGAGATCGAAGTTGTGACCTACCAACAAGGAATGCTTCAGTTTTGTCTTCATTCAATTTCAGCACATGTGAAATCATCCAGTTCTCTATATCCACGGAACAGTTAGAAAACCTACTAAAGAGTCCACTAGAGGCATCCAGCTTGCTAGAATCAAACAGCTGGGTGTCATCGGCATACATATGATGACTAACTGTATGCCTCCGAATGACATCACCATCTCGTATAAGGAGTAAACAATACCTGTCCAAGGACCGACCCATGAGGAACTCCACAACTTAACTGTGTTTTCTCCGATGACTACAACTTGATCTACACTTGTCTGTGCCCTGCTGGGGGAATAGGATTGCAATCGAAACTGGGATTGCCTTGAGAATAAAGGCGGATTCACACGATACTAATGAGTTTCACTGTGCATGGTAAATGACGTGATGAACAGAACGGCGCTTTGGTCAGTCATGTGACAAAAGTGTGTCTGAAGTTCAACGACCAATGCATATCTCAGTCAGATGTCTCTGCAGCACTGTTAGGCAAAGTTGTGACACCTTTTTATTGAAGATCCCGTTCTTCTTAATAGTATACATTTCAATAACTAATTAAGAACATTTGTAATTTTGCCATTACCCAGTACGAATGCGACAACACATTGAAGAATGGATTTCGAGTAAACACACCTTGCCATTAATTATGTTAGGCCAGCATAACATGGACAGATGGTCTGAAAATGAATTCATCCTCAGTGGAGTTACCGTCACAGAACTTTCATTTTATTGGGGTTTTGTAGGACGTGTAAATATGCCAGTTAATGTAGTCACCCTTAATATACACACAGTCTGTTCATATTTACCATTTGTCATGTGCCTGAACTGTGTCATGTCACCCCCCCCCAAAAAAGTGTAACACTTGTCGTGTACAGAGATATGTCAAGCTAGTTATAATGTGACTTGATGACCTTTTGCCTCTTTCCGCTGGTAGTCTCTGTCGGACTCTGTGTAAACTGCTTGCCCTGCCTCACATAGTTGCACTGCGGGAATAAAAACATCCATTCTTTGTACGCCACAAGAAGACAACCGCCTCCGTGGTGCAGTGGTTAGAGTGTCCGCCCGGAGAGCAGAAGGTCGCGGGTTCGATCCCCGACCGCGTCATACCAAAAGACGTTAAAATATGGTACTTGTTGGTCCCTGCCTGGCGCTCGGCATTAATGGGTACAGCAAGGACTGGTTGGCTCGGAGTCAGTATAATGTGTCTGAGTGGGGTATTTCTGCTTCACTGCGGTATCTCACTGGGCTAGCACTATAAAACCAGCTTAAGTCTGGGCTAGTACAAGCAGCCGCACATACACATACACACGCATGCACGTCGTCATATGAGCGAAATATTCTCAAGTACGACGTAAAACCCAATTTCACCTCACCTCACAAGAAGACAAGAGATTGTCTTCGCTTTTATCTTAATACCAGTAAAAATGTTAGTTTGACTTGTATTTAGTGCAAGCATGGCTACTCCACCATAAACCATCGGTTTGGAAAGGTAACCCAGTAAACATTAGTAAACAATATTAACAATTAACTGTTTTAAACTGTTCAACACATCGCCGTATAATTATCGTTTATTAAAGCTTAGAGTTGCTGTGACAGATACTATAATTATATACAGGCAGACTTTTAAATGCCTTGTTGGGATATTCTCTTTTTCATGTCCTACTACTAATCAGGTTTGAAATATGGACTTCCCTTCAGAGGTAGATACTGCACGAATATCTGGCCTTGTGCCATAGATAACAGTTAAGTTATCATTTTGTGTGTAGTGGTTGTCTCGTGTACCAATACGTCATCACAGTCACCGTCATGAAGTAACGTGAGAAGGAGATAACTGTGTTTTGAAGTGTTCCGAAAATCCGCAGGCCAAAGCTCAATATGGTTTAATACATTTATATTTGGTTCTGTCTGTGAGTAGTTGTTTGTTAAAGTTTAAACTATGCATTATGAAGATATGTTAATGAGGCAATAAAATTATGGGTTTGTTTCTATTTGGGAAGTAAATATAAAAGGTTGAAATTGCGTAAATTCAAAAGTATATACGTTTTAACAGTTGACTTTGTAGTTTGAGCATAAATTGACATTTTCGTTCGTTATCTTACTGATAGTAAGATTGATATCGTATTACAAAATATATTTACCTATGTGGATCGGGGCATCACCACAACGCAGCAGAAATCACCTTCCAGTTGAAATTGTGCAGCAAAGAGAGATTATTTTCGGAAATTGGCATTCGTTTTGAAGGAGTTTCAAGGTCAAATCACTACGCCACGTCTTGACACTGCGACACCGAACATCGCCATTGAAAGAATGCACCCTGGAGATTACCAATCTTTCGTACCAGGCGTCTGAATGTTAGTCTGAGCTAGATATCACGGCTTACAGCTCGTTTCAACCAAACAGGCATAACAGATGACAGTCCCCGTTCAGGCCTGACTTCGAGTCACCACTGTAGCCCAAAATCGGTACATCCGGGTACTACATGTGCGTGATCGTATCGCCACAGGTGAAAGCACAACAGCTAGGGTGCCTGGACTTCGGAGGATATCCAGTTAAACTGTACGGAACAGGTTGAGAGAGACTGGACAGAGGGCCAGGAGATCCGACGTCGGGCCCTTGCAACGTCGTCACCATGGCGCTCAACGTCTCTATTATATACAATTATCCACTTGGTTGTAAAGACATTTCCTTATCTAAACTGATGCAGAAATTCATGTACTAAACTCTATTTGTCGACGAGTTATACATGTTTGAAAATACAACATTTTCGCAACAGATTTATGGGTTATGCGCTTCTCTTTTTTAACAGTATAATTTGCACTTTTATGATGCTATGTCCCAGCGTGTATGATATTCTGACATATATTCATGGTTTGGTTTTAAAATCATGAAGTGATGCAAGCTGTGTACTCTTGCTGTTTGACAAAACGTTTTATCCTTAACTCATATTGTCTACCGTAATTCAGGGTGAATTGTACCAATTCCTCTAGTATCATTCTTGTCTTCTGGAAAAGTATATGTTTATAGTTTTGGCAAATCTCTGTGTAGTACTAGTCAACCTATTCGTTTAGCAGGTACCTGTGCTGCCGCGAGGAAACAATGAACACTGGTAGAAGGTACTGACCAGTCAAATCACCAATGCTGTCAAATATAATCTATTCTCAACACTGAACTGACCCCAGACAAACACCTAAAACACACATTAAATGCCTGCTTCTCTCAAAACCTGAAGGCACCCGTGAAGAGCCACCTCCTCGTGGTGGGTGCTGGGTAACGCTAAGCGTGGACCCGGGGTATATTTGGCCCACCAACCTGTTTGCCGTAGGTTGCGCCCCTGTGTCGGCATTCTCTTCCCACAGAGGTTACTTGTCATATCTTCCTACGAACCTATGTTCTAATACGGCCATATTTCCCGGTTCTCGTAAAATCCCCTAGCGGCAAAAGATCGCAACACGAATTATCTCCCTTCTTTCTATCGAATTAGAACACGTGTTACATCGACTTAGATTCAACTTGACTAACACAAGCAAATGTGAGGCCACAAATATCCCCCATCTGCCTGGGGACTTGTGTTGATGTTACACACAAGACATTTAATGGCTAGCTTGTCCGTTGTCAACGAGGGCGATGGAAACGCCACTGATCCGCCATAACATGACTGAGTTCTGTCTAGAAGAAACGTTTGGCCATCGCACAGGGGAAGAGGTTTAGTTTTCTCGAAGTATACGGAAATTACCGAGGCCTTGCGAATGATCACTTTTGAAACAACGTCGCTGATTGCACAACTAAATCTGATTGCCTCCAATCACGAGTCTTGAACGCTCACACCATGAAAGGGCCGTATTAGAACATAGGTTACGTAGGAAGATATGACAGGAGTAACCTCTGTGGGAAGAGAATGCTGTGTCGGTGGACGAAAGGAGTCTGGTGGCTGAGGGCACTGGTTCCAGGAACAGCGTTCCTTTGCCCAACACACCACTTCGCCCCTTACTTCACCTAGACGGGTGGTTGAATGGGCCCGGTTCAACCAATCGGCTGGTCATGACAAGCCCTGAGTATTATTGTTTTTCCCAAAATACTTCAACTTTTTAACTTGTTTTGATAAAAGTCTCTGTCACTTGAATGTCACGTGCATCTTAATTCATTTTGTAATTTGCCTAGAGCCATATACCCAGAAGGCGGTGGCTCATGGGACAATCTGGTAGATTCATTAATTCTTTAATTCTTCTGCCGGAGTATATAATCCAGGTATCCCTGGTGCTGCAAGTCGAAGATCCACTTGTTATTAGCACTGTCTTTATGACACTCCGTGGCGGGTGGGGGAGCTCGGATGATGAACCATTATATAAAGAACCATGGAGTACCAAACCCCCTCAAAAAACATAAAAACGTCCACTAGACAACGACGATGAACGACCTTCAAAATGTATCGATTACTGGCCACGTTTCCTGGTGCTGGAAAGTCCTGATAAAACGCCCCTGAAATTAAACCCATTTGCTGTATCAAAGGGTATACATGACATTGCGGGAGATGCCAAAAAACGTTAAACGTTTACGTTCAGGTGCATTGCTAATTGAATGTAGCAAAGGCAACAAGCATCAAACCTAATGTCAATTGAATCATTTGTGGGCGTCCCTGTCTCAGTGTCTTCACACAGAATACTGAATACCAGCAAAGGCATAATCAGAGACAGGGAACGCTTGTTGACTGACATGACGGAACCAGATATTGTGTCAGAAATAAAGGACCAAGGAGTTACCTATGTCAAAAGGTTCACTACCCGCAAAAACAATGAGATTATTCCAACTAACACCTATCATTTTTCATCCTCAACCCCGAATCCCCCGCAGTCAGTAAAGGCAGGATATTGTACTATTGCAGTAGATATCTATATACCAAATCCGTTAAGGTGTTTTAGATGCCAAAAATATGGTCATGGCGCAAACACTTGCACAAAGCCAGTAACATGTAGCCATTGTAGCGAGACGTCTCATGTCACGGAAGACTGTGACAGTGACTTTAAAAAGTGCACAAACTGTTCAGGTAGCCATTCTTCTTTTTCAAAAGACTGCAAAATGTGGAAAAAACAAATGGACATTAACAGAATTAAATTCACACAAAACATTGGCTTTGCTCATGAAAAAAACCCTGGTTGAATCTACATTGCCAAATGATACATATGCATCTATCGCTAAGACACCCTCTGAAATCAGGCCAAAGGTAAATACATCGCGAGTATCCACATCGTCGGTAACCTGCCAAACAAATTTGACTTGGGTCAAAACAAACAAGCCAGAAATTGTCACACCCGTGCGTTCTACACATACTTCAGAATCATGTATGTCTACACAAACTGTGGAACCACTTCCTTGCATGCCCCAAACCCACTCAGAAGCAACTTATGATCGTGATACATCTTCTCAGGCGTCTCAAATGTCTCAGTCTTCCAGTAACGTTCAACCAATTGTCAAAAGCAAGGCAAACCGAAGCAAGATTCTTGGAAAAAACAAAGTGGCAGAGCACCCAAAACGTTCCGATGATAAAATCAAATTATATCGAGGGTTTGGAGCAGCAAGGTACCAAGTGCACATTTCATCATTCCGAGAAAATCGCATTTGAAGTTTTCAATGCTCATATCTGTTGCACTGCATATCTTAGCTTACCCAATACATACATGTTCAATAGAGGTGGTGTGCATGTATTAAATGCTTTGATGTCATTCCTAATGAAGCCTTCATTTCTTAATTACATCAATTATTGTAGATGGTACCTTTTGAATGAAGAGAATTTGTTCAAACATTCTGGACAGCAAGGTACCAAGTGCCACTTGGTACCTTGCTGCCCCAACATTTTGACCAATGTTCACGTAAGTTACAGAGCTGCAAAGGACCAAGTGGCACTTGGTACCTTGCTGCCCCAACATTTTGACCAATGTTCACGTAAGTTACAGAGCTGCAAAGGACCAAGTGGCACATGGTACCTTGCTGCCCCAAACATTTATATAGTCATTACAGGGTTGCAATGTACCAAGTGGCACTTGGTTCTTTGCTGCACGAACCATTTTACAGTAAATATAGGGTTGCAATGTACCAAGTGGCAAATGGTTCTTTGCTGCACGAGCATTTCACAGTAATGATAGTGTTGCAATGTGCCAAGTGGCACTTGGTACTTTGTTGTCCGTAGCATTTATACCACAAAGTTTGACTTAAGGAGTACCTAATGACACAAGATTCATTGTTACTTAAGCATTTGACTACATATCTATTTAATACGGACATTTGTCACTTAGCAAACTGCTGCTGGTGATGTTAATGAAATATATTTGTCTAGAAAATAATATTGTATTGTCAACTGTAACTTGTCAATCTTATATCTGTTTGGTGAAAATGTGTGATTTGTTGTTTTATCTATTACATATCTCAGTTGTTATCATACATCAGTTCATTGAGATGTAAAATATTGGGCACAATATGACAAAACAGACCTTCAATGCTTATAAAGATAAAACTATTTACCATAGTAACACCATAAAAAAAATAAGAGATGATATGTTTTATTCAGAACTAAACTATTTTTTGCAGAGATTGAAATGACATCCTTTCCATTCAGTTTGACTTGATACATATTATTTGAATTTCTTATAAATACAGAATATCAAAGTGATATTATTGCAAAACTCATAAAGTGACTATGTTACATAAATTTGTAAGGGATTTAATACATTGTGTTCGACAATCACTGAAATAATCAGTCTCTCTTGCTACATAATGGTCACTAGTAGTCCTAATCGTCCCACTCCTCATTGCTGGCAGGTCCCGGAAGCCGATCAACAGATGTTGCTGATGTTGGTAGAGATTCATAGTAAGGGTAGAACTCTGTCGGGATAATTTCTTTTCCACACAGAGTTAACAAGTCCTGCTTCTTTGCAACAGAAATTGACAGCTTGGAATTGTAAGCAGGTGTTGGAGCTTTTTGCTATAGCGCTGCTGTTTGACATCTCCTCCTAGTTCCTGAGATAACCTGATCTTCAGGAAGTCCTCCTCCTGAAAACCATAGTTGACAAAGATTGAGTTCACAGCTTCCCGTCGGACTTGAATCCACTTGATCTTCAGCCAGTTGATCCTCTCTCCTCCAACCGAGATCTTCATGTTTGGAAAGGAACCTTTTACAAATTCCTTCAAATGAAGAACATCTCCGAATTTCAATGGAATGGTAATATATATCTCTTACCTCCTCTGGCAAGAGAAATCACCGTGCTCCACTGCACAGGTGCAAATACCTGGGGTTTTTTCTTAGCCGTTTCAGTAGCCGAATGGATCAAATCCCATTCCATTTGAGAATGACCTGATGTCAGAAATTTGTGATTTAATTTGTGTAAACTTTTTGAAGGCTATAGAGCAAGGAGCCTGCATCAAATTGATTTCGATTTTGTCCGCCACACGAGTCCGAGATATTTGTCACTTCCTTCACATTTTTGTTCGATTGACATACGGAAGAGGTGTTTTTGAATAGGCATGTGGCAATTTCGTTGGCCCCTCTTTTTCCATTTGTTTCATCCCACTGGTGACATGTTCCTTGTTGGTCCCCAAGAGAGTAGAAGGAAAGGTTATAGACAGACAATTTTCTTTGATAATACAGCTCCCCAACAAGACTGCATGGAGTAATTAGAACAGCTTGCAAATCAAACGTTGCCACATAGTGAGCTTATTTAATTTGGCATCGGCTTTGTCTCGTTCCTTTTCATTTCTGGCTTCTACCTTGTCCTTCTGATGTTCCTCTTACGTATGATAATTTCGTTGTCAATGGTAGCAACAAATTTCTTTGCCTCGTACAGACTGCATTTTGAACATTGATCCTTTTTCGGTTTAAAGAATGAAATATTATATTCTGTACAGAAGATTGCCCTATACTTGCTCTCCTTGACATAGTTTGAACCTGATTCTTGACATATTTGCTTGTAAAGCATGTACATTTTCTGTATATTTAAGTCCTGCGAGAGGTATTTCTTCACAGTGTCCTTCCGCGCATAGTGTGATTCCATTTGTGGAAAGGAGGTTATGTTGTTAATTGTTTCAAGGTCAATTTTGTTCCCAGATGCAGTGGCACCTCTGTCTTCGGCTGTAAACACACCATGTTATTTCATTTTCAATGCATGATCCACAACCTTCCTCCAAATATTGAGTGTTGCAAGAAAAGAGTCCCGGCAAACACAGATTTTCTTCCCCTCATAGACAAAATGATACTGTCGAGAAGTTGTTTTCATCCCCTTTGATCTTACTGGTGACACAGAATCCACCATCTGACACACAAAGCTTCTTTGCCTTTCATAGGATGGTAGTTGGTAATAATTCTCAAAGATTGCCTGCCTTGTTCGCAAATCTATGTTTTGGAGCATCCAAAAACAGCACCTATCACAACTGATATCTTGCCCGTGGTTTTATTCTACAAGTTTTCCTCTACAGGATACATAGGTTTCCCCTCTGCAGCGCTTTGCCTTTCTGATATTTTTCTTCCATAGTTCTGGAGCTTTGAGCTTCTTCCTACTTGAAGGCCTTTTCTTGGGGCTTCTGTAGTCTGCCTTTTGTGAGGAGCTACAACTGGGGATGGCACTAATGTAGATGCTGAGACTGTACATGTGTCCCCTTGAGATTCCACGGTCTTCTCTGATGTTGCAGGTGTTGCTTTCAAAGGAACTATGCCTTCGTAATGTTCCTCATCGGGCAAAGCAATATAGTCAAGACTGCAGCAGCTATCTTTACTCTGTGTTATGTCTGGTTCCACATATTGACAGCTTAAAAAGTAAACTAGCGTCCAAACGAAATGCCACCAATGCTCTGCTAACTTTTAAACAACACAAACAAACACTACAGGACATTTAAGGGTTTTTTTATTGATCAACAATGACTGTTTGACACATGGGCAGGTTTTCATAGGGAAAATGCAATTTTCTGTACGATAATAAGAGATAAACAACACAAATTTACCATTAATGAAGTAAATACTGTCTCTTGTCATACAATTTTATGGATATTTACACATACTAAGTGAAATGGCTCCATAATTAACAAGACTTAAATGTTTGTTTTCTTTTTAAAACATCAGTTCCCGGAGAATAACACATACTTTTACTTTGTCCATGTGTTCCTCAAATCATTGTCCACGTATGAATAGGTCTACAACTATGCCAAATTAAGGTTCCCATCCCTAAGATGGATGTATCAAGTAAACTAACTGTCAATTCTAGTATTTTATCATTAAATAGTACTTCACAGCAGTGCCATGTGTAGAAACCTCAACAGCAACATAGGACCCTTAGTGGCGCAAAGGCCCAAGTGCCAGATGGCTAAAAATAGCCAGGCTTGATGCGTGAAAGAGTGAGCGCAGCAAGGAGACAAGTGGCACATGGGACCTTGCTGCCCCAAGCACATAGCACTTGGTACCTTGCTGCCCTAAACATTTCTAAGTTATGCAATTGGTACCTTTTAACATAATTAAATATCTCTGTAATTAATTAAGAAACAGCCTTGATTTCTTTACAGAATATCAATGACATCACAGTGATCAATAATCTATAAAAAAAGTGAAAATGTCCCAAAAGTGCACTTAGTACCTTGCTGCCCTAAACCCACGATATAACAGATACGGATCACTTGAGGACATGGACGTGTCCAAAAACGTCCATTCTAGGGCACATAGCTTGTCGCCCTCGAAAACGGAGTGGGGTAGATCCCCAATTAATCCGCCTAAAAGATAGGTCTATCTAACAATATCATGCAGTGGAACTGTAGTGGACTCCGGACAAATTTTAATGAAATACAGCTATTAATCCAGGATTTAACACCATCAGCGTTCTGTCTGCAAGAGACGTATCTGAAACAGACAGATAATTTTAACTTATGTCAGTTTGAAACGTATCATTATTTTTCCCCTCCAGCTGATAGAGCCACTGGAGGTTCTACTATCCTTATACGACAGGATGTTATTCACAGCCACGTTACACTTAACACTAACCTCAAAGCTGTTGCAGTTCGACTTTCTCTGGGTGTAACATTTACATTATGTTCTCTGTTTATTCCACATTCATCGGCGCTTCAACATACTGATCTTCAATCACTCTATGATCAACTCCCGAAACCATGTGTTATTGGTGACCTTAACGGTCACAACCCACTCTGGGGCAGTACTAACACTAATGATAAAGGCAAAATACTTGAAGATTTCATTTCCAATAATGACCTGTGCATATTTAATGACGATTCAAGCACCTATCTGCATCCTGGAACTGGCACTTATTCTTCTCTGTGTTTGTCTCTTGCAGATTCTAACCTCCTGAATCAATTTGATTGATCTGTTCATAATGACCTTGGTGGAAGTGACCACTTCCCAACTATCCTTTCAGTAATAACTCCATCTGATTCTCCATCGTATACAAGATGAAACTGTTCGAAGGCTAACTGGTCTTTGTATCAAACTATATGTAAATCGAAACTGCAACCTGAATGTTTCAGTGATATAACTCATCCCATTCAAACTTTTGCTGACGTTTTAAATGAAATAGCTGATGAGTGTATACCAAAGTCATCTATGATTGTTCATGTACGAAAACCGTGGTTTAATACAGATTGTAGACAAGCCATGAAAGCGATGAAAAAGGCAGAGCGTTATTTCCGCCATCATCCAACTGTCTATAACTTAAATAAATTTAAAATACTCAATGCAAAGGCGCGTCGTACCTTTAAACAAAACAAACGACAATCTTGGAGGAATTATTTCCCCAAAACTAATTCACGCACGCCAATGTCTAAGGTATGGAACATGGTTCAAAGAATTAAAGGCAAAGGTTCAAAATCAGCTGTTCACCATCTTAAAGATGGTGATAATTTAATTACTGACAAGTCTAAACTTGCAAATAACATTGGCGAAACTCTTGCCAAAAATTCATCATCGGCAAATTATGTCCCTGAGTTTTAGAGATATAAGAAACAACAGGAAAAGACAAAACTTAATTTCGAATCAAAAAACGGTGAAGATTACATGAGCTACATACTGCTCTTGAGCAAGCTCATGACACTGCAGCGGGTCATGATAATATACATTACGAGCTACTGAAACACTTACCTGAACCATGTCTGATGACACTTTTAGATATATTTGACCAAATATGGACGTCTGGAGAATTTCCTCCTTCGTGGCGTACTGCCATTGTAGTCCCAATACAAAACCTGGCCGGGATCATACAGATCCGTCGAATTACAGACCGATATCTTTAACTAGCTGTGTCTGTAAAACCATGGAACGTATGGCTAATAATAGATTAACTTGGTATCTTGAAACCAATAACCTTATATCAAATGTTCAATGTGGTTTCAGCAAAAATCGTAGTACCATTGATCATTTGGTACGTTTAGAATCCTTTGTTAAAAATGCTATAGTAAATAAACAACATACTGCATCAATTTTCTTTGATCTTGAGAAAGCTTATGATACGACTTGGAAGCATGGCATTTTGAAGGATTTACATGATTTTGGTTTGAGAGGCCGTTTGCCTCTTTTTATATCACAGTTTTTAAAAGACAGGCACTTTCAAGTCCGAGTGGGTTCAACCCTGTCTGATCATTATAATCAGCATCAGGGTGTCCCACAAGGCAGTATTTTGTCTGTCACATTGTTTAGCATTAAGATCAATAGTTTATCAACGGTTTTAAATGATTCAATTGATGGATCATTATTTGCGGATGATTTCAGTATTTCTTGTCGTGGTAAAAATATGCATACTATAGAACGGCAACTGCAGTCATGTTTAAACAAAATAAATTAATGGTGTCTTGAAAACGGCTCTAAATTTTCTAAATCAAAAACTGATTGTGTACATTTTTGTAGAAAATATAAGCCTCATAAGGACCCAGAACTATCTTTAAATGGCACTCCCATCAAAGTTGTAAAGGAGGCCAAATTCTTGGGCCTAATTTTTGATTCCCATTTAACATTCCTGCCACATATTAAATCCCTTAAAGCTAAATGCCTGAAAGCACTCGATTTGTTAAAGGTTGTTTCCAATTCAAAGTGGGGAGGGGATCAAACTACTCTCCTTCACTTATATAGATCACTGGTGCGATCTAAACTTGATTGTGGCTCCATCATATATGGTGGAGCCTGCAAAAGCAACCTTAAACTACTTGATTCTGTTCACCACCAAGGTCTAAGACTTTGTCTTGGATCATTTAGAACTTCTCCAGTTGATAGTCCCTACGTCGAGGCAGATGAGCCTTCTCTTACCCAACGCCTTATTTAATTATCTTTACAATATATTATATATATATATATATGCATTTAACTGTGTCTTCAATCCTCTTTATGAAGATTTGTATAACAAAAAGCCTTCTCTTGTTCCGCCGCTTGGACACAGAATTAAACCATTCATTCCTGCTGCCGGAATTGAGCTGGAGAATATATCTCCTTCCCGTCTTCTTTCTTCTCCTCCTTGGCAATTGGTGTGGCCAGACGTTGACTTAACATTAACCACATTTAAAAAAATGCCAAACTAATGATTTACAGTATAAACAAGAATTTAGTCAATTAAGAAATAAATATGATACATATAAAACCTTATTTACAGATGGATCCAAGGATGATGGCGCGGTGGCTTGTGCCACTGTCATTGGATCCAGAACAATATCTTCTCGACTACCAAATAACAGTTCTATTTTCACAGCAGAAGCTAACGCCATATTAACAGCTCTTCAATATATAAATAAACACTGTAAATATAAACAATACATCATCTTTTCTGATTCTCTTTCGTGTGTTCAGGCTTTTCAAATTCTTGCTTGTTAACATCCACTTTTATTAGAAATTATTGAATTGTATAATGAACTTGCTACTGGCCAATGCGACATAGTCTTTTGTTTTGTTAATCAGCCACGTTGGTATTTCTGGGAATACACTGGCTGATCTTGCTGCTAAGGCAGCACTCAACAAATGTCTGACACCACTTCTTATTCCATACTCTGATTACAAAGCTAGTATTAGAACCTACATCTGGGATCTGATGCAGAAGAAGTGGGACACCCAGGTGGGTATTAATAAATTACATGCAATAAAACCCTATATTGGTTACACCTACTTGGGTTGTCAATCCAGATTTGAAGAGGTCATCATGCGACGATGTCGCATTGGCCACATAAGATATACTCATGAGTACCTATTAAAAGGTGAGGCTCCTCCGTTTTGTATCCCTTGTGATGAGAGAACCACGGTCAAGCATGTCCTGCTTGATTGTGTTGAATTCTCCATCATAAGGGATAGATATTTTAATGTCAAAACAGCAAAGGACCTTTTTAGTGATGTTAATTATCATTTAATCATTGATTTTTTTAAAAGAGATAGATCTGTTAAATGAGTTTTGATATATGTTTTGTAAATAGATAAGGTTTTATAATTGGTAGTTCGATTGTTAGTGGCTGTACCCTCAAAGGGGGTTGAAGTTTTGTAAAATTCTTGTCCTCCTGAGAGGGTACGTAAGTCCCAACACATTTAGAGTAAATGTAGGCTTGCCACGTTTTTAATCGTAGAATATGTGTGCTTTTAATTTATGGCTAGATTTCTCTTCTGTCGCCAATGGCTGAAAGGATGGTGTAAATCCAACTAGGGTCCATGCAGGTAGCAAAAGTAATGTAAGTCCCCATGGTTCCTGGTATGGTGATCTACCTTCAGTTATTGGCGATTTATAGCCCACTTTTATACTGTATTGTTTTTCCCCTATAGTTAAAACGTTTTAGATTTAATTACTAGTTTTACATACATATCTGTGATAGTCTAGTTGTTTTACTGTGCTTCGTTGGCAGTGTATATATATTTCATTTCAATATCAAATGTTGTCGTCACGATATGGCTGAAATATTTCCGATGTGACGTTAAATATTAACTCATTCACTCACTCAAAACCTGAAAATCGTTATCGTTATACATTTTCTCATAACAAAAGGTGCTTTGAAACCAGTTGTTCCCTGGGAAGGTTCCCAGTTGACTATGTCAATGTTCTGCTGTATGGGACCCTAATTTTGGTGACCAAGGATCTACAACGCGTCCAAAATACAATTGCCAGAATTGACCCATGATGTTCTAAACGTGAGCACGAAACACTGATACTTCAACACCAACATCGGATGCCGGTCCTACACAGTCCTACTACAGTACTACTCAATTAAGACCAATCTGTCGAAATGAGTGAAGTTGATAAGGAGATACTTGAATTCATTACAACGGAAGAGGACGATCACAAGGCTATTGATAACGCCCTTATAGAAATGATGTAAACAAGCGAATCTTAAATACTGCCTGTTAAGGGCCACTTGCTAGCATGTAAAATATTCTTAAATGTCGGTCTACAAACACCAAATGCAATAGTATATTGAGAATGTGGACGATGTCCAGTTTATATTAATGCTTACTTTCGAACGATGAAATATTGGCTTAAGTTAACGACAATGCATGATGGACGAATTCCGAGAAAGGCATATACTATGTTGTACTACCTAGCTACTGTTGGGTACCCGGGATCGGGTGGTCAGGCTCACTCACTGGGTTGACACATGTCATCGGTTCCGAATTGCGCAGGTCGATGTTCATGCTGTTGATCACTGGATTGTCTTGTCCAGATTCGATTATTTTCAAACCGCCGCCATATAGCTGGACTGTTGCTGAGTGCGGCGTAAAACTAAACTAAACTCACTCACTCACTGCAATCCCACTATTGAAAACTCACTTTCACTTAAGCTACGTACAGCTCCATCTCTTCGAGAGTTCAAGCGTAACCTCAAAACACACCTTTTCCGCCGATACAAAAAGAAGCTCCAATTTACGACTATCTTCTACCATACTGATCTATGTGACTTCTGATGTGTTTGTTTTTAAACGTTTGTGCGCGCTTTGGGCAAACCCCTTTGTGGTATTGCGCGATATAGATACCCTCAGTATTATATGTTTACAGATTAAGATGAAAGCAGAGAGTGTATGGGCGATCGTGGCACAGTCAGGCTGGTAAGGCTCAGGGTCCTTGCCCCCTCTACACGCAGCCCAGACAGCAAATGGGACTTCTCCCAGGAAACGCTGATATAACCCACCAAGAACTTTCCGGAGAATGTTTACTCCCCAACTCTGCAGCTTGAATTTCTGCATTACTGTGCTCTCGGTTGGGAACCAAACCAAGGGCACCGAGAACAATGACGACAGTGTACTTGAGATGCAAGCGAAACATTTTAAAGGCGAGATCCGCATATTTAGCATGCTTTTCCTGAATCTTGCCAATCGTGTTACAGTCAAAAGGGACAGAAAATGCAATGATATAAATACATTCATTCGCTTTATCCAAAATGACAAGATAAGGTTTGTTGGCTGGAATTCGTCTGAGGCTGTATATGGGCCTTTTCCAAAGAGGTTTAAAAGCACCATTTTCCATGACGCCCAGGACATGTTCAGGGTCGTACCATGGATGGACCTCGGTGTCAAAGCCACAGGCATGGTGAAGACGATAGAAGAAGCAACGAGTAGAAGCAAAAACGGTGCCATTTTTCATATTTAAGACCATCCGAGTTCATCCAAGCGAAGGGGTCGGTTTGTTTGCTATTTTGTTCCACACACTGTATGTACAGACGATGCATTGGCTTCTTAGAAAGCTTCTCCACAAATGACCGACTCTGAGCAGACTTGGTGAATAACCTCACCTGGTTCAGTCCAATCACTGTACCGTCCAGCAGTACATTGCATAATATTATCATGTTATGTTTTGCAAAATTGAGACCTGACGGTATTGTAGAGACATTGTTGATTGTATTGACATCCTCTGAACGTGTGAACATTGTACGTCCAATCGTATGGAGGCGAAGACGATGGAGGGAAGGGCATATGTTTAAAAAAACATTCAGTAGTTGTTATAAACTAAATTAAACGTCTTTGTTGGCAGTGCCTTGGCACTCATTGTGCCCTCTACCAGCCTACATCAGAAACTGGAATCCATCAAAAGCAAGGTTGTTTCCATTATTAAATCAATACACCACACATACCTAACACAATATCGACCAAGCACATATCACATATATGCATATATGTACATGTGTTGGGCCCTAATGCAATCATATACACACTTAATACACTTAATTGTAATGTTAATCATACTGGTATCGGTAACATGAATCTACAGTACATAATGTCGTGTTTTCTTTTTATTATCCGCCAAGTTTTAAAGAACACATGCTCACTGTTATGTTATAGACGTTATATAGAATCTGGTAAATATTGCAACTAACAAGAATTCATTAAATGCAACTATACAGAACTTAATCACTGATTTTACTACATGCAGAGCATTCTCCTGATCAGACAACTTTGTTATTGGAAATATACAAACATACTGATTAAAACATCATGTCCGCATTCAATACATAGTGACGTAAGCAAAGGTATACAGAGGTGACTCAGCTCTCCGATTCGGACTTATGTTTGTTTCACATGTAAACCAAACTAAAGTTATCTGATATGCTATAAAGAAACAGGTCAACCGGAAGCAGATGTTATGATGTTGACGGAAAAATATGAAGACAAGTCTTGGTTCTATCGACAGTGTCAACAATTGGCTTCAAATCATCCAAAATCCTATTTTGTCTCTGTAAATGGCATGTTATGGCTCATGCATTTGTGCCAACTATTGTTACAGGCACAGTGCGGCTGTTTCATAATATGTGGAGGGCAAAGTATCTAATTATCCCTACCGCAGGACAGTACTTGATACTAAACTAAAAATTCAAGATGCATTGGAAATAATTTTGGACACTAATGCAGCAAAGTTGGAATTTTCCCGGAGATGTCTACCATAAACACTTTTGGGAGACCTTACACGTTGTAAACGTGATCGAACTACTAACGCACAACACTCGTATGACGCTCTTGATAATAAAGACCATGCTCGACTGAACCATAAAAAGGGAATGCCTAAAACCAGGCCAAGAAAATCGGGCCGGGCCATCAGATAATACTAAAACTGGTTTGCAAAATACTGAAAGAAGAAGGCAGATACACCTCAAACGTTCTCAAATATATAGTTTTCTCCAAGGAATTGAGACTGGATCAAAACATAAGATCAGCAATTAATAAAGCGATAACTATGATTACGTACCGACTGTCCCCGTTGAAGAGCCGGTGGTTTGATCCTCTCCGTTCAGCTTTTCATTGCTTTGTCATGATGTTACCAGTCATGTAGCAAACGAAATCATTGGTCCTTGACTTGAATAGAGTCACGCCATGTGATTTTCATTTGGTGTAAACTACACGTGGTACAAAAACCTATTATGATAACAAAGACGGTAGACAATGATCAGCGAGATCGTTTTGGAAAAAGAAGATTGTTCTTCTGTGAACCGAGACCGTTGTGGCGATGATATTCATGACGTTTCAGCTTCCTGATCACAAAAATGCGTTATTCACGATTTTAACATTGCTATGTCGAATGTTTACAAAGTACGCATTGGTTGCAACTGAGAATTAGGTCCATATAAAGTTTTATTTGGGAACAAATAGAACTATTCAATACATGTAAATATATTTCGTGATACATATGCGACGTTTTATCCGCTTTTTTATCAGACCAGACACTGACCTAAAACGTTTGACAGTTACTATTTTGAGAATGTAGAGGAAAAAGAATTTCACTTGAAGGGACCAGTTACCATTCAATGCAATGTACGGTAAGATGGCAAAGTGATGTTAAGGTGGATGTGAAGGTATTCCATAGATGGAAATACATTTCAGGAAACATCTATGTCTTCCAGTTGCTTTTAAGAACCCTGGCCAAATCGAACCGAACACTGATAACAAGAATATTTTCACAAAGGACTTTATATTGAGCCACGTATTCGGGATGTCCGTTTTTCGACAAGAACTGAGCCAGGTGAACTGAACATTCTTTTTGATGAATTGATAGCACTAGGTGATAGGTGAAACATTACAGTTACTATCGGAGACATGTTGTCATTATAATGTCGCATGATTGACAGGCAGAATCTATATCAACCTTACTGTGCAGGCCATTCACACAGAAATGGTACAATCTATGTGACACACTGAAGCAGATGTAAGTGGCTGGACAAGTTCAGATGTATTAAACGCTAAAGACTCAGCACTACATCAAACTGTGAGAATACTTGTAACGACGAAGTGCTACCAGAGGCAGGGGAGGACTTTATAACCAGAGAGATAGCTGCTGCCAGTTTGTTTTTGTTTTGTTTTTATAATTTGAAATTATAGGAAGAAAGATTAGGAAGAGACTCCAAGATATTCCAGTAAAAATAAGACAGAGAAATAGTTGTGGTTCAATCGTGAATGGTCTGAACATATTTAAAAGGTGTGATACCAAGCATGAAATAAATTGCACCCGTTAAGGGCCACCTCCTCGTGGTGGGTGCTGGGTAACGCTAAGCGCCCTTCAACCCCCCGTTGTGGGCCTGGGTGTATATTTGGTCCACCAACCTGTTTGCCGTGGGTTGCGCCCCTGTGTCGGTGGAGGACGGGAGGCTGGTGGGCGAGGGCACTGGTTCCTGGAACAGTGTTCCTTTGCCCAACACACCACTTTGCCCCTTACTTCACCTAGACGGGTGGTAGAATCGGCCCGGTTCTACTAATCGGCTGGTCATGTCGAGCCCTGTGCATTAAATTATATCTGCACAAAATTTATATTCTGTACTACATTTTTGCCTTTAGGTCTTGACGCATTTTTGTGTATAAAACATCACTTGATTTTGAAATATGTACCATTTAAATTGCCTAGAGTCTTATGCCCAGAAGGCGATAGCTCATGGGCCAATCTGGTAGATTGATTACGTTTAATCTTTCTGCTTGAGTATATCATCCCAGTATCCTTGGTGCTGCAAGTCGGAGATCCACTTGTATATAGCATCGTCTTTGATGACACTCCGTGGTGGTTGGGGAGCTGGGATGACGAAACAATATACCAACAATCATGGATTACCAAACCCCAAACAAAAAAACCAAACGTCCACAGGAAAATGATGATCAGCAACGTCCCTCTATACTCATTGATTACTGGCCTCGGTTTTTGGTTCTAGAGACTCTTGACAAGACTCCGTTGAAATTAAATCCATTTGCTATATCAAAAGGTGTCTCTGGCATTGCAGGTGAGGTAAAAAACATCAAACGCTTGCGCTCAGGATCTCTACTAATTGAATGTAGCAGAAAACTACTAGCTACTAACCTGTTATCAACTGATATGTTTATCGGAGTCCCGGTGTTAGTTTCTGCTCACAGAACGCTGAATTCTAGCAAAGGTATTGTTCGAGACCGTGATCATCTTCTAACAGACATGACTGAGCTCGATATTGTATCCGAGATGAAAGATCAAGGAGTATCTTTCGTCAAACGTTTTACAACTCGGAAAAATATTGAGACTGTACAAACCAATACCTATCTGTTTTCATTTTCAGCTCCAAATCCTCCTAAGTCAATCAAGGCAGGTTACTGCAATCTGAATGTTGACCTATATATTCCTAATCCTCTGCGCTGCTTCAAGCGTCAAAAGTACGGACATGGTGTTAATACTTGCACATTGTCTGTTACATGTGCTCACTGTGCTGAGAATACACATGTAACAGAAGATTGTGACAGTAATTACAAAAAATGTGCAAACTGTTCTGGAAGTCATTCATCCTTTTCTAAAGAATGTCCAATTTGGAAAAGGCAAATGGAAGTTAATAAAATCAAATTTTCCCAGAATATCAGTTTTGCTGAAGCAAAAATGATTGTCCTATCTACTGAACACACGGAAACGTACGCCTCCGTCACCAAAACACCTGAGACGTCCTCAAAACGACCATCTTCTCCAATAATGACTGCGTCAAGTTCATGTCAGACTGACCTGACATGGGTGAATACAGATATTCCCAAGTCTATCTCCCCTGAACAGTCTACTCAGAAAGATTTAGTTTCTACCGAACAAATCGTATCTCCTACAACCATCACTCCTTCTCAGTCTGATAGAAATGAAAAACAAACTGCCAAATCGAAATTCAAGACCACAACAGAAACGTCCAAATCAAATCGAACACCTAAAGGGTCAGAAAATAAAATAAAATTGTTTAACAAGTTTGGATCACTGGAGGAAATGGATGTATCTGATCACACCCATCCAAGGGCACATAGCATGTCGCCCTCAAAGACAGTGCGGGGTAGATCCCCAATCAACCCTCCTAAACGATAGTCCATTCCAAAACTATAGTACAGTGGAACTGTAGAGGATTAAGGTCCAATTTTAATGAGTTACAGCTATTAATCCAAGATTTTGCACCATCAGCTTTCTGTCTGCAGGAAACTTGTCTGAAGCAGACAGATATTTTTAATTTACGTCAGTTCGTTGCATATAATTCTTTTTCACCTCCGGGTGACAGGGCCACTGGAAGGTCTTCGATACTTGTTAAGCAGGATGTAATCCATAGTCCTGCAACACTCTCAAGTAATCTCCAAGCCGTTGCAGTGAGACTTGCTCTTCATGTTACCTTTACACTATGCTCTCTGTATATTCCCCCTTCTTCAACACTCCAGCAGTCTGATCTTCAAGCTCTCTATGACCAACTTCCTAAACCTTGTATTATAATGGGTGATCTCAATGGCCATAACCCGATCTGGGGTGGTACAAACACTAACCCAAAAGGTAAAGTACTGGAAGATTTTATATCCAATAATGATTTGTGTATATACAATGACGATTCAAGCACTTACCTGCATCCTGCAACCGGCACCTACTCTTCTCTAGATTTGTCTCTTGCAGACTCTAACCTCCTCAATGAATTTGATTGGTCAGTCCACAATGACCTCTGTGGAAGTGACCACTTTCCAACTATCCTATCAGTAATTTATCCATCTGATTTTACATCTTATACAAGATGGCAATTTTCCAAGGCAGATTGGTCCTTAATTCAAACGTTATGCACATCTAAACTAAGACCCGAATATTTCAGTGATATAACTGATCCTATTGAGGTTTATTCTGACGTTTTAAATGAAATAGCTGATGAATGTATACCAAAGTCCTCTACAACTCCACATGTACGGAAACCATGGTTAAATACAGATTGTAGGCAAGCCAGAAAAGCGAGGAAAAAGGCAGAGAACTATTTCCGCCATCACCGAACTGTCCATAACTTAAATAAATTTAAAATACTCAATGCGAAGGCACGTCGTACCTTCACACAAAACAAACGACAGTCTTGGAGGAACTATGTCTCCAAAATTAATTCACGTACGCCAATGTCCAGAGTATGGAACATGGTTCAAAGAATTAAAGGCAAAGGTTCAAAGTCTTCTGTTCATCATCTTAAAGATGGTGACAATTTAATTACTGACAAATCTAGAATTGCAGATAAAATTGGCGAAACTCTTGCCAAAATTCTTCAACGGCAAATTATGTCCCCGAGTTTCAGAGGTACCAGAAACAACAGGAAAAGACAAAACTTAATTTCGAATCAAATAACGGTTAAGATTATAACGAAGTGTTTTCATTACATGAGCTACATACTGCTCTTGAGCAAGCTCATGACACTGCGGCGGGTGATGATAATATACATTAGCAGTTACTGAAACACTTACCTGAACCGTGTCTGATGACAATTTTAGATCTATTTGATCAAATATGGACGTCCGGAAATTTTCCTCCCTCGTGGCGTAATGCCATTGTAGTACCAATACCAGAACCTAGCAAGGATCATACAGATCCGTCGAATTACAGACCAATATCTCTAACTAGCTGTGTCTGTAAAACCATGGAACGTATGGTGAATAATAGACTAACTTGGTATCTTGAAACCAATAACCTTATAACAAATATTCAATGTGGTTTCAGGAAAAGTCGTAGTACCATTGATCATTTGGTACGTTTAGAATCCTTTGTTAACAATGCTATAGTAAATAAACAACATGCTGTATCAATTTTCTTTGATCTTGAGAAAGCTTATGATACGACCTGGAAGGGTGGCATTTTGAAGGATTTACATGATTTTGGTTTGAGGGGTCGTTTACCTCTTTTTATATCACAGTTTTTAAGAGGCAGGCAATTTCAAGTCCTAGTGGGTTCTACCCTGTCTGACCATTATAATCAGGATCAGGGTGTCCCTCAAGGCAGTATTTTGCCTGTCACTTTATTTAGTATTAAGATTAACAGTTTGTCAAAGGTTTTAAATGATTCAATTGATGGATCACTTTTTGTCGATGATTTTAATATTTCTTGTCGCGGTAAGAATATGCATACCATTGAACGGCAACTACAGTTGTGTTTAAACAAAATAAATAAATGGTGTCTTGAAAACGGCTCTAAATTTTCTAAATCCAAAACTAATTGCATACATTTCTGCCGTAAAAATAAACCACATAAAGACCCTGAACTGTTTTTAAATATCACTCCCATCAAGGTTGTAAAAGAGGCCAAGTTCTTAGGTCTCATTTTCGACTCACATTTAACTTTTCTTCCGCATATCAAATCCCTGAAAACTAAATGCCTGAAGGCACTCGATTTATTGAAAGTCGTGTCTAATTCAAGGTGGGGAGGGGATCAAGCTACGCTCCTACACCTTTACAGATCACTTGTCCGCTCGAAGCTTGATTACGGCTCTATCGTATATGGTGGGGCCTGTAAAAGCAACCTCAAACTACTTGATTCTATCCATCACCAGGGTCTAAGACTTTGTCTTGGGTCTTTCAGAACCTCTCCCATTGACAGTCTCTACGTTGAGGCCGATGAGCCATCTTTAAAACTTCGCCGTATCAAATTGTCCCTACAATATATCACAAAGTTATATTCTAATGAATCCAATCCTGCTCACACTTGCGTTTTTAATCCTCTTTATGAGGATTTGTATAATAAAAAACCTTCACTTGTCCCACCTCTTGGGATAAGAATCCAACAATATATTTCTGCTGCTGGCATTGAGTTGGAGAATATATCTCCTTCCCGTCTTCTTCCTTCTCCTCCTTGGCAATTGGTTAGGCCACAAGTCGACCTTACACTCACTAAATTTAAAAAATCAGAAACTAATGACTTAGAATATAAACAAGAATATAATCAATTAAAAAGTAAATATAATACATATAAATCCTTATTTACAGATGGGTCCAAGGATGGTGGTGCGGTCTTGTGCCACTGTCATTGGGTCCAGAACAATATCTTCCAGATTACCCAATGACAGTTCAATTTTCGCAGCTGAAACAAACGCAATCCTAACAGCTCTCAAATATATTAATAGACACCCTAAATATAAACAATACATAATCTTTTCGGACTCTGTCTTGCCTTCAGGCGATTAAAAATATTTCTTGTAAACATCCACTTTTAATAGAAATTATAGAACTATATAATGATCTTGCAACTGGCCAATGCGACATCGTCCTCTGTTGGTTAATCAGCCACGTTGGTATTTCTGGGAATACAATGGCCGATCTTTCTGCAAAGGCAGCACTCAACAAATCCGTGACACCACTTCTTATTCCTTACTCTGATTACAAAGCAAGCATTAGAACCTACATCCGGGATCTGATGCAGAAGAAGTGGGACAGCCAAGTGTGTATCAATAAATTACATGAAGTAAAACCCTATATTGGTTACACCTACTTGGGTTGTCAGTCCAGATTTGAAGAGGTCATCATACGACGATGTCGTATTGGCCACACTAGATATACTCATGAGTACCTATTAAAAGGTGAGGATCCTCCGTTTTGTATCCCTTGTGATGAAAGAATCACGGTCAAGCATGTCCTGCTTGACTGTGTTGAATATTCCATCACAAGGGATATTTATTTCAAAGTAAAAAACTATGAAGGATATTTTTAGTCATATAAGTTTAATTATTGCCTTTTTAAAAGAATTAGACTTGCTAACTGATTTGTTAATAGATATATATTTTATTATTGGTAGTTTAAATTAGTAACTGAGATTGTTAGTGGCTGTACCCTCAAAGGGGGTTGAAGTAGCGTAAAATTATTGTCCTCCTGAGAGGGTACGTAAGTCCCAAAACATTTAGTCAATTTAAGTGTTTTTAATCGTAGAATATGTGTACTTTTAATTTATGGCTAGGTTTCTCTTCTGTCGCCAATGGCTGAAGGGATGGTGTAAATCCAGCTAGGGTCCATGCAGGAAGCAAATGTACTGTAAGTCCCCATGGTCTCTAGTATGGTGATCTACCTTCAGTTGTTGGTGATCAATAGCCTGTTTTTTATATTGTATCGTCTTATATAGTTCAAATGTTTTAGATTTCGTTACTGGTTTTATATCTGTATCTGTGATAATCTAGTTATTTTACTGTCCTTCGTAGGCAGAATTTTATAATTTCACTTAAATTGTTGATATATTTATAACTTGCTTTAGTCACGATATGGCTGAAATATTGCCGATGTGACTTAAAATCTTAACTCACTCACCCACTCACTCAAGCGAAACAAACGATTAAAACATCCAATGCGAATTACCTTCAGGTAAGGTTCAAACTGCGGATAGGTGACTCAGCTCTCCGATTCGGACTTATGTTTGTTTCACATGTAAACCAAACTAAAGTTATCTGATATGCTATAAAGAAACAGGTCAACCGGAAGCAGATGTTATGATGTTGACGGAAAAATATGAAGACAAGTCTTGGTTCTATCGACAGTGTCAACAATTGGCTTCAAATCATCCAAAATCCTATTTTGTCTCTGTAAATGGCATGTTATGGCTCATGCATTTGTGCCAACTATTGTTACAGGCACAGTGCGGCTGTTTCATAATATGTGGAGGGCAAAGTATCTAATTATCCCTACCGCAGGACAGTACTTGATACTAAACTAAAAAATCAAGATGCATTGGAAATAATTTTGGACACTAATGCAGCAAAGTTGGAATTTTCCCGGAGATGTCTACCATAAACACATTTGGGAGACCTTACACGTTGTAAACGTGATCGAACTACTAACGCACAACACTCGTATGACGCTCTTTAAAATCTTGATAATAAAGACCATGCTCGACTGAACCATAAAAAGGGAATGCCTAAAACCAGGCCAAGAAAATCGGGCCGGGCCATCAGATAATACTAAAACTGGTTTGCAAAATACTGAAAGAAGAAGGCAGATACACCTCGAACGTTCTCAAATATATAGTTTTCTCCAAGGAATTGAGATTGGATCAAAACGTAACATCAGCAATTAATAAAGCGATAACTATGAGTACATACCGACTGTCCCCGTTGAAGAGCCGGTGGTTTGATCCTGTCCGTTCAGCTTTTCATTGCTTTGTCATGATGTTACCAGTCATGTAGCAAACGAAATCATTGGTCCTTGACTTGAATAGAGTCACGCCATGTGATTTTCATTTGGTGTAAACTACACGTGGTACAAAAACCTATTATGATAACAAAGACGGTAGACAATGATCAGCGAGATCGTTTTGGAAAAAGAAGATTGTTCTTCTGTGAACCGAGACCGTTGTGGCGATGATATTCATGACGTTTCAGCTTCCTGATCACAAAAATGCGTTATTCACGATTTTAACATTGCTATGTCGAATGTTTACAAAGTACGCATTGGTTGCAATTGAGAATTAGGTCCATATAAAGTTTTATTTGGGAACAAATAGAACTATTCAATACATGTAAATATATTTCGTGATACATATGTGACGTTTTGTCCGCTTTTTATCAGACCAGACACTGACCTAAAACGTTTGACAGTTACTATTTTGTAACATCTATGTCATCCAGTTGCTTTTAAGAACCCTGGCCAAATCGAACCGAACACTGATAACAAGAATATTTTCACAAAGGACTTTATATTGAGCCACGTATTCGGGATGTCCGTTTCTCGACAAGAACTGAACCAGGTAAACTGAACATTCTTTTGATGAACTGATAGCACTAGGTGATAGGTGAAACAGTACAGTTACTATCGGAGACATGTTGTCATTATAATGTCGCATGATTGACAGGCAGAATCTATATCAACCTTACCGTGCAGGCCATTCACACAGAAATGGTACAATCTATGTGACACACTGAAGCAGATGTAAGTGGCTGGACAAGTTCAGATGTATTAAACGCTAAAGACTCAGCACTACATCAAACTGTGAGAATACTTGTAACGACGAAGTGCTACCAGAGGCAGGGGAGGACTTTATAACCAGAGAGATAGCTGCTGCCAGTTTGTTTTTGTTTTGTTTTTATAATTTGAAATTATAGGAAGAAAGATTAGGAAGAGACTCCAAGATATTCCAGTAAAAATAAGACATAGAAATAGTTGTGGTTCAATCGTGAATGGTCTGAACATATTTAAAAGGTGTGATACCAAGCATGAAATAAATTGCACCCGTTAAGGTAACGCTAAGCGCCCTTCAACCCCCCGTTGTGGACCTGGGTGTATATTTGGTCCACCAACCTGTTTGCCGTGGGTTGCGCCCCTGTGTCGGTGGAGGACGGTAGCCTGGTGGTTGAGGGCAGTAGGAGCCTGGAACCGTGTTCCTATTGCCCAACATACCACTTCGGCCCTTACTTCACCTAGACGGGTGGTAGAATCGGCCCGGTTCTATCAATCGGCTGGTCATGCCATGCCTTGTGCATGGAAAATATTCATGTTGAATGCTGTGCATTGTTTTGCATTTATGAATATGAATGTTATTATTTGAAATGTAGTTATATTTATTTGCCTAGAGTACCATGCCAGAAGGCGGTGGCTCATGGGCCAATCTGGTGACGTTGACCTCCGAAATCTGTAGGCTTCTGGTTACTTGTTATGGGCCGAACCATCCAGACATTTAATTTGGTAAACCAATTCAGCTTTTCGTGTCATACTTGCTGGAGTATAACATCCCTGTATCTTCGGTGTTTGCATCCTGGATGTCCGATGTCCGGTGAATGTAACACAACTACCCTTTTTCCGTTCGATATGAAAAAAGAGACGTTTGGAACGTGATGGTTCCAACGAAACTATTACAAAAAATGTAGAATCCTGGTCTCGGTTCTTGGTGATTGAGGCTTCTGATCATGAACCTATCAAATTAAATCCATTTGCTGCGTCCAAAGCTGTTTCTGGAATTTGCGGAGATGTGAAAAATGTAACTCGTCTTCGAAATGGTTCACTTCTAGTGGAATGTGAAAGAAAGCAACAATCTCTCAATCTTCTGTCGGTCACTTAGTATGCCAATATTGAGGTGGTAGTATCCCCTCATAGAACGCTTAACTCATGTCGGGGCATTATTCGAGACAGAGATCGATGCCTGTCCGACATGTCTGAACAAGAAATTTAGTCTGAACTAGAAGATCAAGGGGTCACATCCATTAAACGTTTCACAAAAAAAATTGATGGCACTGTTAAAAACACAAACACATATCCTGTGACTTTTGCCTGTGCATCAGTTCCACAATCCATTAAGGCTGGTTATTTTAATATCGGAGTGGAGGTGTATATCCCCACTCCACTCCGATGCTACACCTGTCAGAAATTTGGCCATGGCTCAAAATCTTGTCACAGTCATGTTGTATGTCATCGGTGTGGTGAACACCATGATGTTTCAGATTGTCTAAAAGACATGAAATGCGCAAGCTGTGGAGGCATCATGTTGCCTCTTCAAAGTCATGTCCTGAGTAGCAAAAAGAGTCTGAAATAGTCAAAATCAAATACAAAAATAACATTTCTTTTTTTGAAGCCAAGAAACTGTATGCAAGCCAGACACAGAATCCTACCACTTTGTCCTACTCTGCTGTAGTTACCCGGTCTGTACCTACCTCATCTATCATGTGTCAGACTGAGTTAACTTGGGTAATTTCAGATCAGCCTCTCAGTCTTAGTACAAACACTCAACCAAAAAATGTATCTTCAGAAACACAAACTAATCAGATTGTGGTTCAAACTTAGCATAATGTTGACAAATCAGACATTCGAAAAACAAGGAAAGAAAAAAAAGGCAAAACAAACAGTCGAAAGTTGGAAATCTCCCTTTTACGGACATAACCATTGAAAACGCATTTGCTCCTTTGGATATGGAGGTGACTCCATCTCAGGAGAGAGGAAGAAACGTTTCTTCCTCACGTTCACGGACTAGGTCCCCAGTTGAGCCTCCATGACGCAATCTTTAAATCTAATCCAGTGGAATTGCAGAGGACTTAGAAAGAATTTAAATGAAGTACAGTTGTTGATTCAAGATTATAAACCGTCAGCACTGTGTCTCCGAGAGATGTATCTTAAGCCTACTGACACATTTGACTTACGACAATACAATTATCATCATTTCTTTTCTCCACCAGGAGATAGGGTTTCTGGAGGGGCTTCTATTTTTATACGGCAGGGAGTCATTAACAGCCCCGTTCCTCTTAATACAAATCTTCAAGCTGTTGCCGTCCGGCTAACTATGCACATTGTATTTACTCTGTGCTCATTGTATATCCCTCCCTCTACGTCACTACGACAATCTGATCTTCAACAACTTTACGATCAGCTCCCTAAACCATGCATTATCATGGGGGGACCTGAATGGCCACAATCCTATATGGGGAAGCGTAAATACAAATAGTAAAGGGAAGATACTTGAGGAATTCATTAACGACAATAATTGATGAATATATAAGGATGAATCTAACACTTATTTACATCCTGCGACTGGAATGTAATCAGCACTTGACCTTTTTCTTACGGATGCCAACTTACTAAATGAATTTGAATGGTCGGTACATGATGACCTCTGTGTCAGCGATCACTTTCCCACCATTTTGAAAACAGCAACCCAATTGCTGATTCTTCATCATCTAGGCGGAATTTTAAAAAAGCAAATTGGCAACTGTTTGAGATATTGTGTACTTCAAACCTAACACCTGAACGTTTTCAAAATACTGATGATCAAATTAAGCTATTTACAGATCAGCTCACTGCCATAGCTGATCAAACAATACCTAAGTCCTCTGCAAATCCTCACATTCGCAAACCATGGTTCAATAATGATTGTAAACAGGCCAGAAAGAGTAGGAAGAAAGCCGAAAAGTGTTTTTCGCAAACATCCTACGGTCCATAATTTAGACAAAGTAATAATTTTAAATGCTAAGGCTCGACGCGCATTTAAACAGAATAAGCGTCAATCTTGGAGAAACTACGTTTCCAAGATAAATTCACCCACACCTATTTCAAAGGTGTGGAACATGATCCAAAGAATTAAGGGCAAAGGTTCCAAATCTACTGTTCACCATCTGAAGGATGGTGACAGTTTATTAACTGATAAGTCTCACATTGCCAATAAGCTTGGAGAAACTCTTGCCAAACATTACTTCTTCGTCAAATTATGTCCCTGAATTTCAACATTATCAGAAACAACAGGAGAAGAGAATAAATTTTAACTCAGACAATGGCGAAGACTATAATGAATTATTTTCATTACATGAGCTCCACACTGCCCTTGAGCAAGCTCATGATACAGCAACAGGAGCTGATAACATACACTATCAGCTCTTGAAACATTTACCGGAATCATGTTTGGAAACACTTCTAAATATTTTTGATTCAATATGGACTTCGGGGAATTTCCAAACTTTCTGGCGTAATGCCATTGTAGTCCCTATTCCAAAACCTGGCCGGGATCACATTGATCCATCTAATTATAGACTGATCTCTTTAACGAGTTGTGTCTGTAAAACCATGGAAAGAATGGTGAATAATAGATTAACTTGGTATCTTGAAATCAATAACCTGATATCAAATATCCAATGTGGTTTCAGGAAAAATCGTAGTACCATTGATCATTTGGTACTTTTAGAATCCTTTGTCAAAAATGCAATAGTAAATAAACAACATGCAGTATCGATATTCTTTGATCTCGAGAAAGCATACGATACCACCTGGAAGCATGGCATTTTAAAGGATTTACATGATTTTGGTTTAAGGGGTCGTTTACTTCTTTTTATATCACAGTTTTTATCAGACAGGCAATTTCAAGTCCGAGTGGGTTCAACCCTGTCTGACCAATATAATCAGCATCAGGGTGGCCCACAAGGCAGTATTTTGTCTGTCACATTGTTTAGTATCAAGATTAACAGTTTATACAAGGCTTTTTGTGGATGATTTTAATATTTCTTGTCGTGGTAAAAATATGCATACTATTGAACGGCAACTGCAGTTGTGTTTAAATAAAATAAATAAATGGTGTCTTGAAAACGGCTTTAAATTTTCTAAATCAAAAACTAATTGTATACATTTCTGCCGTAAATATAAGCCTCATAAGGACCCAGAACTATCTTTAAATGGCACTCCCATCAAAGTTGTAAAGGAGGCCAAATTCTTGGGCCTAATTTTTGATTCCCATTTAACATTCCTGCCACATATTAAATCCCTTAAGGCTAAATGCCTGAAGGCACTCGATTTGTTAAAGGTTGTCTCCAATTCAAAGTTGGGAGGGCATCAAACTACCCTCCTTCACTTATACCGATCATTGGTACGATCTAAACTTGATTATGGCTCCATCGTATATGGCGGAGCCTGCAAAAGCAACCTTAAACTACTTGAATCTGTTCACCACCAAGGTCTAAGACTTTGTCTTGGATCATTTAGAACTTCTCCAGTTGATAGTCTCTATGTTGAGGCAGATGAGCCTTCTCTTTCCCAACGCCGTATTATCTTTACAATATATTACCAAACTATATTCTAATGAGTCTAACCCTGCATTTAACTGTGTCTTCAATCCTCTTTATGAGGATTTGTATAACAAAAAGCCTTCTCTTGTTCCGCCTCTAGGGCACAGAATTAAACCATTCCTTTCTGCTGCCGGAACTGAGCTGGAGAATATATCCCCTTCTCGTCTTCTTTCTTCTCCTCCTTGACAATTGGTGAGGCCAGACGTTGACTTAACATTAACCATATTTAAAAATCCGAAACTAATGATTTACAGTATAAACAAGAATTAAGTCAATTAAAAAATAAATATAATACATATAAATTCTTATTTACAAATGGATCCAAGGATGGTGGCGCGGTGGCTTGTGCCACTGTCATTGGGTCCAAAACAATATCTTCTCGACTACCAAATCACAGCTCTATTTTCACAGCAGAATCTAACGCCATATTAACAGCTCTTAAATATATAAATAAACACCGTAAATATAAACAAAACATCATCTTTTCTGATTCTCTTTCGTGTCTTCAGGCTATTAACAATCTGTCTTGTAAACATCAACTTGTATTAGAAATTTTTGAATTGTATAATGACGTTGCTACTGGCCAATGCAACATCGTCTTTTGTTGGTTACCCAGCCACGTTGGCATTTCTGGGAATACACTGGTTGATCTTGCTGCTAAGGCAGCACTCAACAAATGTCTGACACCACTTCTTATTCCATACTCTGATTATAAAGCTAGTATTAGAACTTACAACTGGGATCTGATGCAGAAGAAGTGGGACACCTAAGTAGGTATTAATAAATTACATGCAATAAAACCCTATATTGGTTACACCTACTTGGGTTGTCAGTCCAGATTTGAAGAGGTCATCATACGACGATGTCGTATTGGCAACACAAGATATAATCATGAATACCTATAGAAAGGTGAGGATCCTCCATTTTGTATCCCTTGTGATGAAAGAATCACGGTCAAGCATGTCTTGCTTGACTGTGTTGAGTATTCCATCACAGGGGATAAATATTTTAAAACACGAACTATGAAGGATCTATTTAATAGTATCAGTTCTCATTTAATTATTGCATTTTTAAAAGAATTAGACTTGTTAAATGATTTGTAAATACATAAATATGTTGAGACTGGAAGTTTGAATAAGTAACTAAGATTGTTAGTGGCTGTATCCTCGAGGGGGGTAGCAAATGTACTGTAAGTCCCCATGGTCCCTAGTACGGTGATCTACCTTCAGTTGTTGGCAATCTATAGCCGGTTTTTATATTGTATTGTCATTTAAAAGTAACATATTTTAGATTTAATTATTAGTTTTACATACATATCTGTGATATTCTAGTTGTTTTACTGTCCTTCGTTGGTAGGTTTTTTATAATACACATATACACATATATTTCATTTCAATATCGAATGTTCTCGTCACGATATGGCTGAAATATTGCCGATGTGACGTTAGATATTAACTCACTCACTCACTCACCCATTGAATAAATAAATGACAAATATGACAATTTACGACGACTACATGCTAAAAGCCAAGTGCAGAACACATTGACGTACATCATACTGTTAACACTTATCCTTTTCGGAGGTTGAAGAAGTACCAACACTGAATGCCAATCAGGAGGCTCCAGACTGCGGATGGTTTGATGTGAAAGGCTCAGCGAAGGATATCCATTCACAAAACAGTGCATTCACGATGGTTCTGTCCTAACCATGGTCTTAACAGGCGTTGCAAAAAACGTCTGCATTCTGGTGATATAATGGATATCGATGGTCAAAATTAACCTCGTCACGACGTGCTTCTCATGGATCGGAGATGTTGTATGTGGTGATTTCAATAGCACATGCGGAAAACATTTTAGAGGCTTTTAACGTTCTACGAAAAAGGGACGTTTCTTACTTCGGCACAAACCAACACGAAAAAGGTTTTTCTGACTTTTTAGTTGATGCACATATTTTTATTCTTAATGGTCGTAGAACCAGTGTTTTATGTTTATATCGAACTATGGTTTATCTGTTATAGATTAGTGTGTTATAATAGCACATGAACAGTTGTATAACACAATTTTCTTTTTTAACATCCAGTGTGTTTCATTGGAGGATTGATTGGGAACACCTGTTTAAAGCTTGATCAGCAAATGCTTATTTGGTCCATAAACCCGCGGATGGACTGAATATTATATGTGTGTAAAGAGTTTCTTTTTACGAAAACCCAATAGTGAGTGAGTTAATATTTAACGCCACATAATAAAATAAATGCATATTTATAATGCGCTCCTTCCACACCCTAAGGCATGCTCAAAGCGCTACAGAATATTTACAGATGAAGTTATACATAATATACTGAGAAAAGGTGGGTTTTAAATCTGGACTTAAAAATGTCAATTGTGTCAGAGCTTTTAAGGGCACATGGGAGAGAGTTCCAAAGCACAGGTGCGGAGTAAGAGATTGATCCAAATGATTTTAGTTTGTAGGATGGGATGACCAGTCGATTTTGTGTGTTTGAGCGCAAGTTGCGTGCGGGGACATACGGATGTAGGAGTTCAGACAAGTAGAAGGGAGCCAAACCATGGAGGCACTTGATCCTCAGAGGATCTTAAAGTCAATTCTGGCCCTAACTGGTAGCCAATGCAGTTCTTTCAACACTGGTGTTATATGGGAACGTTTAGAAGTCTTGCTGATGATGCGGGCGGAAGTGTTTTGGATCTTCTGAAGCTTATCAAGGAGTTTAGAACTGTGGCCTGAAAGGATGCTGTTACAGTAGTCAAGCATAGATGTAACAAGAGTTAGAACAAGGGCTTGAGTTGCAGCAGTTGTCAGGTATTGCCGAATGTTACCAATTGATCTTAGGTGAAAGTAGCAGGTCCTGCTCAGGCGGTTAACATGAGCATCCAGAGTCAAGGAAGAGTCGATGTGGACACCGTAAATCCTTAACAACATCAGAGAATCTGAAGTCAGCCTCTGCGACTGTAAGGAAGTCGGTTTTGACCTTGCTAAGTTGTTGCTTTGTACCAATGAGAACTGCTTCTGTTTTTGTGTCATTAAGTTTAAGCATGTTTCCTGTCATCCAGCACTTGATGTCCTGCGTACATTCAGCGATGCACTGAAGAGACGTAGAGAGACCTGGCAGATGAAATGCTTTTCAGGAGCTGGGTGTCATCAGCATAGGCATGGTGAGAAACTGTGTGGTCTGTAGTAATCCTCCCGACATATCCGGTATACAACACACACATGACTGGACCAAGGACTGATCCCTGTGGCACCCCACATGTTATTACAGTGCTTTTTGATCTCTCAGTGCCAACGACAACAGATTGCAGTCGGTCAGACAGATAAGATGTCACCCATTGAAGGGCATGACCTTCAAGTCCGTACTGTTGTGTGAGCCTTGACAAGAGTCTATGGTGATCGATTGTGTCGAAGGCTGCGGAGACGTCCGACAACACTAGAGCAGCACATCGGCAATATCTCAGACATATCGTGACGAGAACATATTTCACATTGAAACGGAATATATGTATATGATAAAAAACCTGTTTACGAAGGACAGTAAAACAGCTAATATATCACAATTAAAACTAGTGGGGAAAGTTAAAACTAATAGCACTATTTGGACAATACAATATAAAACACTGGCTATAGATCGCCAACAACTGAAGCCAGATCACCAAATTAGGGACCATGGGGACTTACATTACTTTTGCTACCTGCATGGACCCTAGCTGGATTTATATCATCCCTTCAGCCGCTGGCGATTGAAGTCAAATTTAGCCAAAATTAACATGACAAGAATACTTCAGTTAAAACAACTGGTAAATTTAAATTTCCTTTTAATGTTTCGGGACTTACGTACCCTCTCAGGAGGACAATAATTTTACGCTACTTATCCCACTTTGTGGGTACAGCCACTAACAATGTCAGTTACTAATCTAAACTACCAATAATAAACTATGTATCTATTTACAAATCAGTTAACAAGTCTAATTCTTTTAAAAATGCAATAATTAAATGAGAACTTATATTAGTAAAAAGATCCTAGAAATAGTTACTCCTTGTGATGGAATATTCAACACAGTCAAGCAAGACATGCTTGACCGTGATTCTTTCATCACAAGGGATACAAAACGGAGGATCCTCACCTTTTAATAGGTACTCATGATTATATCTTGTGTTGCCAATACAACATCGTCGCATGATGATCTCTTCAGATCTGGATTGACAACCCAAGTAGGTGTAACCGATAGTTGGTTTTATTGCATGTAATTTATTGATACCTACTTGGCTGTCCCACTTCTTTTGCATCAGATCACGGATATAAGATCTAATAGCAGCTTTATAATCAGAGTATGGGATCAGAAGTGGTGTCACAGATTTGTTGAGTGCTGCCTTAGCAGTAAGATCGGCCATTGTATTCCCAGAAATGCCAACGTGGCTGGGTAACCAACACAAAACGATGTCGCATTGGCCAGTAAGAAGTTCATTGTACAATTGAATAATTTCTAATAAAAGTTGATGTTTACAAGAAAGATTTTTAATAGCCTGAAGACACGAAAGAGAATCGGAAAGATGATATATTGTTTATATTTACGGTGTTTATTAATATATTTAAGAGCTGTTTAGATGGCGTTAGATTCTGCTGTGAAAATGGAGCTGTTACTTGGTAGTAAAAAATATGGGAGTTATTGTATTTCAACACAACTGCAATTGCCGTTCAATAGTATGCATATTTTTACCACCAGAAGACATATTAAAATCATTCACAAAAAGTTATCCATCGATTGAGTCGTTTAAGACCTTGGATAAACTGTTGATCTTAATGCTAAACAATGTGACAGACAAAATACTGCCTTGTGGGACACAGTGATCCTGACTATAATGAGGAGACAGAGTTGAACCCACTCGGACTTGAAATTGCCTGTTTCTTAAAAACGGTGATATAAAAAGAGGTAAACGACCCCTCAAACCAAAATCATGTAAATCCTTCAAAATGCCATGCTTCCAGGTCGTATCATAAGCTTTCTCAAGATCAAAGAAAATTGATACAGCATGTTGTTCTAAACGTACCAAATGATCAATGGTACTACCATTTTTCCTGAAACAACATTGAATATTTGTTATAAGCTATTGGTTTCAAGATACCAAGTTAATCTATTATTCACCATACGTTCCATGGTTTTACAAACACAGCTAGTTAAAGATATCGGTCTGTAATTCGACGGATCTGTATGATCCCGGCCACGTTTTGTATTGGGACTACAATGGCAGTACGCCACGAAGGAGGAAATTCTCCAGACGTCCATATTTGGTCAAATATATCTAAAAGTGTCATCAGACATGGTTCAGGTAAGTGTTTCAGTAGCTCGTAATGTATATTATCATGACCCGCTGCAGTGTCATGGGCTTGCTCAAGAGCAGTATGTAGCTCATGTAATCTTCACCGTTATGTGATTCAAAATTAAGTTTTGTCTTTTCCTGTTGTTTCTTATATCTCTAAAACTCAGGGACATAATTTGCCGATGAAAAATGTTTTGGCAAGAGTTTCGCCAATTTTATTTGCAATTTGAGACTTTTCAGTAATTAAATTATCACCATCTTTAAGATGGTGAACAGCAGATTTTGAACCTTTAATTGTTTGAACCATGTTCCATACCTTAGACATTGGCGTGCGTGAATTAGTTTTGGAGAAATAATTTCTCCAAGATTGTCGTTTGTTTTGTTGAAATTACGACGCGCCTTTGCATTGAGCATTTTAAATTTATTTAAGTTATAGACAGTTGGATAATGGCGGAAATAACGCTATGCCTTTTTCCTCGCTTTTCTGGCTTGTCTACAATCGGTATTAAACCATGGTTTTCGTACATGAAGAGTCATAGATGACTTTGGTATACACTCATCAGCTATTTCATTTAAAATGTCAGCAAAAGTTTGAATGGGATCAGTTATATCACTGAAACATTCAGGTTACAGTTTCGATTTACATAGCCTACGAAAAGTTCCATCTTGTATGCGATGGAGAATCAGATGGAAATAATTCTGAAAGGATTGGGAAGTGGTCACTTCCACAAAGGTCATTATGAACAGTATGAAGTGCCAGAAGTGCCAGTTGCAGGATGCAGATAGGTGCTTGAATCATTATTAAATATACACAGGTCATTATTGAAATGAAATCTTCAAGTATTTTGCCTTTAGTATTAGTGTTAGTACTGCCCCAGAGTGGGTTGTGACCGTTTAGGTCACCCATAACACATGGTTTCGGGAGTTGATCATAGAGTGATTGAAGATCAGTGTGTTGAAGCGCCGATGAAGGTGGAATAAACAGAGAACATAATGTAAATGTTACACCCAGAGAAAGTCGTACTGCAACAGCTTTGAGGTTAGTGTTAAGTGTAACGTGGCTGTGAATAACATCCTGTCGTATAAGGATAGTAGAACCTCCAGTGGCTCTATCACCTGGAGGGGACAAAATAATGATAGGCTTCAAACTGACGCAAGCTAAAATTATCTGTCTGTTTCAGATACGTCTCTTGCAGACAGAAAATGCTGATGGTGTTAAATCCTGGATTAATAGCTGTATTTCATTAAAATTTGTCCGTAGTACTCTACAGTCCCACTGCACGATATGTTTAGATAGACCTATATTTTAGGTGGATTAATGGGGGATCTACCCCACACCGTTTTCGAGGGCGACAAGCTATGTGCCCTTGAATGGACGTTTTCGGATACGTCCATGTCCTCAAGTGATCCGTATTTGTTAAATAATTTGATTTTATCATCTGACCCTTTTGGGGCTCTGCCACTTTGCTTTTTCCATGAATCTGGCTTTGGTTTGTTTTTGCTTTTGGCGATTCGCTGAACGTTTCTGGTAGATTGAGTCAATTGAGATGCCTGAGAAGATGTTACACGTTCAGAAGATTGTTCTGAATGTGTTTGGGCCGTGCCAGGAAGACTTGCAGGTGATAAGATCTCAGGAGACTCGGTTTTGAGCGATGTCTAGTTCGTCTGACAGCTTGCAGAGGACTTGGTTTCTGTAGGAGTTATATCAGACGATGATTTTGCTATGGAAGCATAAGTTTCCTTGATCTCAGATCTTAAGACAAGCTTTTTTGCATCAGAGAAACTAATGTTTTGAGTAAATTTGATCTTACTGATCTCCATATGCTGTTTCCAGATTGGACAATCTTTGGAAAAGGATAAGTGAGTGCCTGCGCAGTTGGTACATTTCTTAAAGGTATTCTTACAATCTCCTGTTGTATGTGGCTTCTCACCACAGTGAGCACACACAACAGACAATGTGCAAGTACGAACACCATGACCAAACTTCTGGCATTTAAAACACCTCAGAGGATTTGGTATGTAGGTGTCAACAGTAATGTTACAGTATCCTGCCTTTATTAATCTAAGAGCATTGGGAGAAGAAAATGAAAACAGGTAAGTGTTCGTCTGAATGGTTTCCTGTTTTTTTCGTGTTGTAAAACGCTTAATGTAAGTGACCCCTTGATCTTTCATTTCTGAAACAATGTCAAGTTCGGACATGTCAGTGAACAATCGATTTCGGTCTCTAACGATTCCTTTGCTGGTGTTAAGGAATCTATGAGGAGGGACTGATACCGGAACGTCGACGAATGTTTCAGTAGACATCAGGTTAGCTGCCTGTTGCCTTTTACTGCACTCAATGAGCAATGACCTGAACGCAAAAGTTTAATGTGTTTCACATCTCCGGCTAAGCCTTGTATGCCTTTTTGTACCGCAAAAGGATTCAACTTCAATCTTGAGTGATCTTGAGTCTCCATCACTTAGAAACGTGGCCAGTAGTCAATTGATTTGGGCTGTCTATGGTCATCATCATCAGGATCAGTATCAAGAGGACGTTTTGGGTTTTAAGGGGAGTTTCGTAAGCCATGGTTAGTGTTTTACAGATTCATCATCCGAGATCCCCACCCACCACGGAGTATCATAAAGACAAGGTAAAAAACAAGTGGGTCTCCAACTTGCAACACCAAGGATACTTGGATAATATACTCCAGCAGAAAAACTAAAATTATAATTCTTCCACCAGATTGGCCCATGAGCCACCGCCTTCTGGGCATAAGACTCTAGGCAAAGTTCATAACATCACATTTCAAAAACTAAAAGTGTAAAATGAACAAATTCCAAAATTGAAGCAATTCCAAATCAAATTTGTGCAATTACACACACACACACACACACACACACACACATATATATATATATATATATATTGCATAGATAAATAAAAACAGAATGCCTTTTTCTCCAACATGTTTCGTTCTTTACTCTTCAGGGAGATTGCAGCGGTTACAGCATGACGTCATTACATATATATTGTGACGTCATAATAGGGACAACATTCTAGAGCGACAAGGTCACAGCTTGCAATGGTTTAACCTTGGTTTGTACTTGTTTATGAAGTAGTGTTCTTTTAAATTCGTTTTACTTTGTCCGAATTTTGAACTTGATAAAAAGGAAATATTGTAAATTTAACATCGTTTCCTTTCGCACAGACATCTAGATGTTCACTCAGTGGGATACATCGGGTTTCAGGACACTTTATTTGTTGTTTGTGGACACGAACCCGGGCTCTTAAATTTTCTGATTGACCAATATACTGTTCATTGCAGCCATTGCATGTTATGACATATATTATGTTTTTGCAAGAGCAGTCAAAATTCTGTTTTACATAGGTTCTCCGTGTCTCGTGAAAGTTACAGAGTGTCCTTCAACAATATGTCGACACGTTCCAAAGTTACCTCTGTTGCATCTAGACACAGTAGGATTTGATAAATTCTGTTTCTTTAAAATAAATTTGGCTTTTGTTAGTATCTTTTTAAGATTCTGATTTTGTCTTTTGCTATTTATCATTTTTCTAGATTTCAGCATTGATTTCAGTTTTTCATCACCGTCAAAAGGCATTCTGTTTTTATTTATCTATGCAATATTTATGACTGAACACCTGTACTATTTTGGACATTTTGTTGAGTCAAAAAAGAAACTTCACAAAATGTAATTTGAAAAATAATGAATAATTTTTCTCTGATGATACATGTATGTATCCGAAATGGGATCCCTATGTTTCGACTCTCTAGAAAAACGTTAGCAAAACCCACTCAAACCCATCCATTCGTCGTGCAAATGACGTTAGTACCAAATCAGGTTTTGCAAGCGCAGTCGATCACGTGATCTTCGCATCGAAGTTTTCTTCATATGCACGTGTTTGCATTGGCCTCAAGAATTGAAAAACACACACTTTTAAACCACAGTTCTAACGGTACTTGAAATGCCACGATTGTCAAATGTGCAACGTGAACGTGCCGTTGGCATGTTGCAAGCTGGAAGATCAGTTATTGACGTCGCAAGAGGAATGGGGTGCAGCCGTCGTACTGTGTATGACTTGCGAGGTCGTCTACAACAAACTGGCACCACTTCTGATCGCCCAAGGTCGGGTCGTCCACGTGTGACGTCACGAGCAGAAGACCGTCAAATCGTCCTACGTCACCTACGTGACAGATTTCTGCCGGCTACACGAACCAGGGCTGAGATGTTTAGAGGTCGACTGTCCTCGCAGACCATTCGAAATCGGTTGCGGGCTGCCAATCTCCATTCTCGACGTCCATATCGTGGGCCAATATTGACGCCGTTTCATCAACGTCAACGTCTGCTGTGGGCCCAACGTCACCTCCGGTCCGATGGACCCAGAGACACTGGACTCGAGTCGTCTTTAGCGATGAATCCTGGTTTACCCTCAGATTCGCGGAAGGCAGGCATAGAGTATGGAGACGACGTCGTGAACGGTATGCCTAATGTTGTGTACAGGAAGTCGAAAGATTCGGGGGCGGAAGTTGCATGGTGTGGGGTGCTTTCTGTGGGAACAACCGTTCCCGACTTCTGGTAATCCATGGAAACCTCAAAGCTGCTGCTTACCGCGACCAGGTGCTCACCCCTGAACTCGTTCCTTTCATGGCGGCCCATGGCCCAGGACAACAGTTCCAGCATGATAATGCTTGGCCGCATACCGCGATGTTGACACTAAATTTCCTTCAAAACGCTGGAATCAACGTCATTGACTGGCCATCGAGGTCCCCTGACCTTAATCCAATAGAGCACGTTTGGGATGCACTTGGGAGAAGGCTTCGTGGTCTTAGGAACCAACCTCAGAATTTGCAGGAACTTGGCGCTGCCTTGCAAGAGCAATGGCGCAGAATCCCCAACCACGTGTTCACAAGCATCAGGCAGTCGATGAGGAGACGGTGTTTGGCAGTGGTGAATGCGCGGGGCGGCCATACACGATATTGAACTTAGACATTTTGAATTTTTATTCAGTATACCCATGTTTTGGAACGGCGGTGTAGCCTAATGGAACTGATTATGGCACTGTCAGTGTATCGAGAACATCACACAGATCTCAGCAATGAAATAATAACAATTTAACCATCTTACCATCTCTTGTTCTTTTATAGTGCCTTGAAGAAAGAATGTGAAGTTTCTTTTTTGACTCAGTATATATATATACTATCAAATAACATATATAAAGTTATGTACACTATCGATACAGTTGAATAAACAATACACACACATATACATATATGCAAATAGATTTCATTACTAATAAAGTGAATATATAATTCATATATCTACATGTAGGAATATTTAGATGGAGTATTCTTACCGACGATTCTTAAAAACATTTATAATACTGACTGACTGAGTTTGGTTTTACGCCGCTTTTAGCAGTATTCCAGCCATATCACGGCGGGGGACACCAGAAATGGGCTTCACTCATTGTACCCATGTGGGGATTCGAACCCGGGTCTTCGGCGTGACGAGCCAACGCTTTAACCACTAGACTACCCCACCGCCCACACATTTATAATAATACTACAGAATAAAGCTAGTTTTCTAAGAATAGCTATCTTATTGCTATCAATCAATCAAGTTTATTTCGTAACAAGGCCTTAGCCCCACGTACACTACAAATAAGCATGTGTAATTATAAGATAGTGGCATTTGACAATCAGGTTTATGTGTATAAAGAACGCAATGACAATGCTTCCTTGACGTAAGAAGAACAATTTTTTTAGTGTTGAAAACTTCATACAGGATAATGTGTTTAGAAAGTATCCTTATCTATGTAATGTGGTAATGCTTTAAAATATTTACAGCGCAAATCATGATAAATGTTACATTCAAATAGGAAATGAAATTCATTTTCTACAAAATTATCTTTACAAATATTACATAGTCTTTGTTGCCTCGGAACTCCATCAAATCTACCGGTATTTTTATATTTTGGAAGTGCACCGATTCGTAATATTGTTTTTCGACGCCTCGCATCTTTAGATTTCAATAAAGTTAAATAAGGCTCAATACAAAATACACTTTTGATACTGGAATAGACATCAAGCGATGAACATTTGTGCATTTCTGAAAATATGAATTGCTTCTGACAATCACCAACTCTTACATGAAAATCTTTAAAAAATTGTTCCTCGTTGCCAACTCCTTGAGCTTCCCACACAAAACCAAACCCATAATTGAACAAAGTATTTCGGACAAAATATACCCACGTTTTCCCATAATATAGCACTGGTATCCTTTGGTAAGCATAAAAGTTTGAACCAATACTTCATAACACGTAATAAACTATCAACATAAATATAATTTCTACCACATTCCACCAATACAGCAGCGTTAGAGCCTGTATAACTTACGCCCAACACATACTTACAAAATCTGATGTGAAACTGTTCAATAACATGCCATTTCCGAAAAGCCATATTTCCGAAGCTTACAAAATTGTCGGCTTTATCTGAAAGTCAAAGATTTTGAACAAAATAATTGGAGAAATATTTTTAAGTCTCCTACCAAAAACCTTAACTGAGCACAAGGCGTTATTCGCTTTATTTACCAGATTTTGAACCGATTTAGACCATGAAAGTCTATTTGAAAACAATAAACCCAAATAATTATAATATGTAGAAACGTTTAGCTTATGATCATCAAAGTACCATGATTCATACCGCCTTAATTTACCACCATTTCTAAACACTAGCACCTCTGTTTTCTCAAAATTTACAGACAAGCCCCATTGTTTGCAAAATTGTAGTAATACATTGATCTTCCTCTGAAGACTAATGGCAGAATCTGCAAACAAACATAAATCATCTGCATACAGTAGCATATACAATTCCATCAACTCTGGATCAATAAATACGCCCCTGTCACCACAAGTAATTATTTCCGTATACAACTGGTTAACAAACAACGCAAATAGAAGAGGACTTAAAATACAACCATGCCGAACCCCACTCAAAGAATCAAAATATTCCGAAACATTTAAATTGTTTAGCTTAACACTAGCCTTTGTCTTTGAATACATATCTCTAATGATATTGAACATAGGACCATGGACGCTATTAGATAACAGAACAAACCAAAGAAGATCTCTATTAACTGAATCAAACGCCTTACGAAAATCAACAAATAAACAATAAAATCTACCTCCTGTTTTTGACGAACATTTCTGCATAACACTTTGGAGTGTAAAAATGTTATCCACCGTAGAATAGCCCTTACGGAAGCCACCTTGACACGTCAACAACCTCTTTCAAACGCCTGTTCAAAATGGAAGTAAAAACTTTGCCACAAATATCCATAAGAGAGATACTACGATAATTATTTACTTTTTTATGCAACGGAAATATAATTTGACCACTGATCTGGAAATTTACCTGACCTAAAAACGCCATTAAACAAAGTACATAAATATGACTGCAAAACAATTTTGTTAACTTTAAACATCTCAGGTGGAATACCATCTGGACCAGGACTTTTATTAGGTCGTAAACTACCAAGAGCAAACTCCACCTCTTCAATACTTATGTCCCTATTCACAATATTATTTATATCATCATTATTACAGATTCCACAGACAGATTCTTGCACATCATGATTTACAATGAAATCCTTTGTAAGTGCTAAAAAATCTTCATCAATATGAATATCTTCAATATTTAATACATCTTTAAAATATTCAACCCATGACAAACAGTCAATTGTTGCTACAGATTTACATAAAGCGCTGCTAAAATGTCTCACACGAGACCAAAAGGATTTGACCCTTTTACCAGAAGAAAAATCTGATAATATAGAGTTGGTTATTGCTATTGTATATTCCTCCTTCTTGTGACGACAAAGCTCTCTGAATTTATTTCGAACTTTATGAAACTCTTGAAGGTAAGAAAAATCCCCAGACAGGCGAAATCTATCTAAAAGTTCATATTTATCTTGTTTTAAATTTTCACAGTCTTGATCAAACCATTGCTGTTTATGATTATCCCGTCTCCTGACAGAGTTCGAGTCCATTCCACAAGAAGATGCAGTTTTTGGATAATGTATGTTAGCAGTTTTGCACCTAGAGATGGATTATCCATAGTAATCTCAAGAAAGACATGAAGAGGCAGTGAGTTTAAGTTTACTTTTAAGGTTGAGTCAAACTTGTCTGCATGGGGAGGTCTCCATTTATATTTCTCAATCGCAATTGTATCATATCGCTCCGAGTTGTCAATCCTCTGGAAGAAACACTTCAGCTGACAAACAATAGGTAAATGATCAGATTCTACTGATGTACACACACTAAAATCACTAATTGAGTTAAATAGATTAGTAGAACATAATGCATAGTCAACTAGACTATGTCCTTTGTTTGCAATACATGTAAATGCTCCATGCGGATCACTCTTGGATCTGCCATTGAGAATGTGTATCCCATAACTGCAACATAGATTAATAAGTTCCTTGCCATAATTATTTATCTCGGAGTCCCTTGAGGAACGTGGAGTGTCGAATGTATCAACGATGTCATTAACACCATCTAACTGGAATAAGGTCTGCTTTATCAGGAATGATATAATCTGCTAGGCAACCTGTCCTGGCATTAAGGTCGCCACAAATGATGATATGTGTGTCATTATAGTGACATTTCAGATCTAAATTGCTATTGAATAATGGATACATTTTATGAAAATCTGGTCTTGTAAAAAAGTATGGCTTTAAATATTTAACTCTTGCATTTATAAAGTGAGAACAAATAAATAAATAATGAAATTCATCGCCAATGTCGTTACCATTACAAAGTTTACATAATCTATCACGTTTTTGAATATTGCTGCAGCGGCCTGTTCCAATTGGTAAGTTATGATTTGCTGTTTTATAAAGTAACACTGCCCTTGATCACTTATCATATAATATATCAAAATATTTACTTAACCTTAAATCTGAGTTTGATAAGGAGCTATATAAGATACATTTTGTTGCTTATACACATCTTCTAGTTTACATTTAACTGTATTTTTTAGTTTATTCAGGTCTTCAAAATTTTGGGAATTCCATACATAACTAAGTCCAATTTCGTCAAACGTATGTTTAATATTCATTATCCATTTATGCTTACTTTTTCCAAAATGCGTGTCATTAAAAAGTAATTTAAAGATGCAGTCCGTTTGAGTAAGAAACGGACCGATATGAATTGCAAATTTTATCATTGTACAAAATTGCCACATAAATATAAATAGTACACATGTTTATCATTTACTAATACCCAACAGCTTTCTTATATTTGAAAATTTTCCGGACTGCACCCAAAAAGTTCTTTAAGAAACTATCATTAAAATTTTGACACAGTTCACTATTTGTTACGAGGGAGGAGTGCAGAGAAAGGGACAGCCAGGTGTGCGAAAAAGGATGGAGACCGCACAGCACAGGCTAATGAATCAATAACTTGGTGGGCACTTGTGCACGTGCTTCTCTAACACCTGGCTGTCCCTTTCTCTGCACTCCTCCAAAACATTTCCGGACTCCACCCAAAAATCATTAAAACTTTGACACAGTTCACTATTTTTTGTCCACCAATCCCTCTCATCTTGTGTCTACCTCTCTCCACCCACCAATCCCTCTCATCTTGTGTCAACCTCTCTCATCTACACATCATTCTCATGGTGTGTCCACCTGTATCTATCCACCAATCACTCTCATCTTGTGTCTACGTCTCTCATCCACCCATCATACTCATGGTGTGTCAACCTCTCTCTCATCTACCCATCATACTCATGGTGTGTCCACCTGTATCTATCCATCAATCACTCTTATCGTGTGTCTACGTCTCTCCACCCACCAATCCCTCTCATCTTGTGTCAACCTCTCTCATCTACACATCATTCTCATGGTGTGTCCACCTGTATCTATCCACCAATCACTCCCATCTTGTGTCTACGTCTCTCATCCACCCATTATACTCATGGTGTGTCCACCTGTATCTATCCACCAATCCCTCCACATTGCTGGGTTACAACGTCTTTCACTCTCAGTCAGCTCTTCATAACTCGGTTCGCGTATGGCCTCGAGGAAGACATATTCGTTAGTATCAAAACATATTTTTTAAGGATGATTTGTTTTCCGGATTGTCTAAAAAGACAGTTGCTTCAGTGTGCTGGACACAATTGACTACGTTTAAGGAAATAAGCTTGAGTACGTGTACGAGTGTGTGCATGAATACATGCATGTGGGCATCTCTTCGACTATAATGTTGCGACATAACTGGAACGCCTATGTCAAGAGCTCGCTAGATGCACGTTGGATGTTGAATGTATTTGTTGGGAACATTATACATATGCACGTGTTCTTTACCACCACACAGAATGATTGTTTAGCTAGCAGGTGCTTAGAAAGAAGCACATTTGTGTAATCTAACGCTTAAGCCATGCAACCACGGGCTGCGACAGGAATGGCTTAAAACGAAGTTGCCAAACATTCTTTATGGTCAGAAGGTCGTCCTTGTGTGACGTCACGTCAATGCATAAACATATGCACGGAATCTAAAGAGAAGAATCCTACGCAACCGGAGCACAACATCCGGTCCTGAAGTGCAAGACGCGCCCCGATTGGTTCCTGACCACCGTTAGCAAACCAGACCTGTTGCAAACGGCATCTAGAGACAAGAATGGGACAGAATACGGCTTTGATGATGGTGACGTGGTCCACAGGCGTGCAGGTGTATGTTTTACAGAGGCTTGCCTTATTTAACGTCGGTTCGTTGGTGGTTGGAAGTGCAATACTGTATGAGGTGTCATCTCACCTCAAGGAGAACACAACTCATCATTGGTAATTTGAATGCCGCACGTTACCGGGACGACATTGTCGTTAACATGATCTACCAACTCAGTAAGTGACGTGGCATGCACTGCAAAAACGCCACCCACATATAGCACGTGCTGCAACAGAATTTTTGAGGCAGCCTAACATTGCCTCTACCTCATTTGGGTCTCTAGTTGACATTTGAAATAACATTCCCAAGGCTGTTTTCAATGCACCATCGCTGTCGCGCCTAAAACCAACACAAATAATGGTCATTGTTAAATACTGACATTGTTAAATAAGTTGTGAGACCGCTCTTTTAGGGCGTGTCTTTCTGTTTCCTGCCATCAGGTATGGGCCTTGTCAGTGAATTTGTACAGTATCACATTAATCAGATGACTGACTGAATATTATATTGTCATTTTCAATGACATATTCAGCATTTTATATGAAGAACAGTTGAAAACCACACATAAAACAAAGTACTTGCTTTAGTTTTCATATTGTACTTTGGTTTATGACATACCTCATGTCTCAGTGTCAGTCTAGTATATTCTCAGAGAATTTAAGATGTTATATTAACACGCAGATGGGGGTTTATCTTGCGCTATGTAGATATTACACATGCAAGTTATGGCCATGTTTGCCACCTTAAAAATGCCAGCGAGCGCTGATTGTCACTGGGTATAAGGACCGTGTCCCTTTCCCACGCCACCATTGCCAGGTCTCGTTAGACCGTTACTGGTCGCACTGCTACTGGGTGGTCAGGTCGAAAGTTGCTACGGCAGTAATTCTTAAGTATCTCAGGGGGCGATTTGATCAATATCAATTTGATGAAATAACGTTATGGCCTAGGGTACCATGTTCTGTTCCCTTATTTCTGGTAATGCAGAGATAACCAATTTTCCCCAGGATTGCCTAGTTTAGGTCAAGCCCTTTTTTGTGTAGCCAGTGTAGTTACACTTCCGGTCAAGTAAACGTATGTTTTAGAAGCATGACATACTTTATTTTATGAGGCATATCTTAGTTGTGTAAGAGGCATAGTTTGGGGTAGACCCTTAAAGCTCATTTCTCCCGCCACATGGGCACAATGTGTTAAGCCCATTTCTGGTGTCCCCCCGCCGTGATACTGCTGGAATATTGCTAAAAGCGGCGTAAAACTAAACTCAGTCAGTCAGTCATTTCTCCCGACTTACCGTAGAGGAGGTTTCATAGAATCAGTTATTTCCCAGCAGAGTTAATTGGTCACTGCCGACTTAATTGGACGTCGATGCATCTTGTCGATAGTCTTGTCATAGAGAATTGTTAGCTATCTTTATCAATATTGACTGTACCGTTGCTTAGTTGAGAGGTTTGTATTTTTTTTTATCATTTTTCCTTTAATCAGCAATCATTGTCACAATTGTTGGGGCTTTGATTCCTGTGATTGATTGCTTACTGTTAGCTGCTGGTAAAAACTGTGAACCGTTTCCACATTTTCTAGTGTTACTTAATCTCAGGAATCTGACACAAGCTAACACCCACAGACCTTACTCTCAATGTAAGCATGAGGTAAGACTACTTCCGTGTGCTGAGTGTACATATGAAGATGAATCTAATTTGTTAAGAAACAAGCATTATATAAAGCATTAAATATTGATGCAAACAGAATGAGGTCGTCATAGCAATAACGTAACATCAATGGGTTGTTTCGATGTAAAATTGGATGCAACCAGTGTTAGTAATTCAGCTTTGTTAGCAACAGTACTAACATGTCTTTCATCTGGAAATAATGACAATCTGGTCTATTTTTCAAATCACCAGATTAATGTAATTTTTTGTGATAAGTGATAATTTATATTTCCATAAAAGGCATAGGCATCATGGCCAGTGTATTGCGGAATCATAATCAACAGCAAGACCAATATATTTAGGTTAACGTCAACACACAGGGTTAAACATGAACAAAACAACAAAGCAAGTGATTTTATGCTCATGCTCGTGGCTTTATGTTTTATGAATACATACAAAATCTCACACGTTCAAGAGATCATCACAAAGCTTGTCGTCAACAATGCGACAGTAGAGCGACACAAAGGCTCTCAGTGACCAATGAAAGCCTGGGGCGGGTTCTTGGAGTGATTTTCCAAATATGGTATTGTACATGTGGTACCTGATCCGCCAAGGAAGAAAGAAGCCATGTGCCAGATTCTGATCCCAGAGGATGACGCAAGGTGCCCGTCCACGACAATGTTTCCTGCCAGAGTCGTCGGTGCATATGCCCCTGTGATGACTTGCTTTCTAATTGCTGTCACTTTCACAGGAACAAACGATCCATTCGTCAGCTCCGGGCGGAAAAGATAATCGCCGATCTCAACCTTTGACGCCATGCGGGTCTCTGCTGAAAAGCTCCAAACTGAGCTCACAAAAACCACATGCTCCTTGCTCATTGTCAGTGTAAGGCCATCTTCTATTTCAAGTATTATGTACTCTACGGGTGTTCGGTCCAGTTTATGCATCATCAGGTTGACATCACTGAAGGAAACCCGACCTTCCTCGTCCATGACCATCACTGTATCACCTATCATCAACTCCCCAATGGTTTTGGACCTGCCATTCTCCATCTGAACCACGGATGATGGTGGAAAACAGCCAGTGAAGTGGTATTCCGCTACATCTGAAGTATAATCAGTAATTATTTCAAAATGGTATCATATATCTTTGAATCTTCAGTGTATTACGTCTTGATTTTATTCTGTGAGTGCAGTGTGTATTACATCTCAATTCTCATCCATGTTTAGTGTATTACATTGTGATTCGAGTGTGAAGAATAACTTGTTTCATTTGCCACAAGGGTAATCAAGACACTTTCGCACATTTGTCGTGAAACATCAATCATACGCTTTTGTCAGTACAAGATGTTTATGTTACAAAGTCACATAGAATATTCACCTCCCCTGTCCCGTATAAGAACAGTACCTTGAGGTAATATTAATGAAAATCATTATTTTCATCTGCACATCATTGTAATAGGTATAACTTCTTTGAGTGGCATTTTATGATGATATACATCGAGATATCCGTTATTTCGGATAACTTTACGTATTTTAACTGCTGCCACTATGTAAATCACTTATGCTTTGCTTATAAATATTATGTGAGGTATTTAGCCCAACTTTTACTTGTCACTCTCTCTGTTATAACACAATGAACACTACCATCATCCCATTTTTCTCTCCTCGTGGGTGTGACAGACATTACAGTTTTTTATGTTGTGACATTAAGCCTTGCTGATGAGTCTGCAACAATTATATCTTGTTAAGGCACATACAATGCAAAGCATATATGCACGCTAGTACATTCATGTCGTGTTGGATATCTGTTCCCCATGGACCTCTCCATGTCAAAGGAGAAAAGACAGGTTCGCCATTTTTAGAGTAAGCATATGGTCCAATGTGGAGTAGGGAACAGATGTCATATGTCAAATCAGAACAGTCGCCATGAGAAAACATATATTTCTCCATATCAGTGACTTGAGTAAACCTGGCGGAAGAGTCGGCAGATGATGTCCTGTATAGTTTTTGACGTTGGAACTATTAAGGTAAAGTATATCCCGTGTTTCATACAGGTGATACCGGTGGAAATTGACAGCTGCCCCTGTAATAAAACAGAATGAATAGCAAATTGTTTAGCATGTGCAACTTTTCATGATAACCTAATTTTTTATGTGTTTATGGCTCGTGCAGATGTACGTTTTTAATGTTTCAACATATATTTTTAAAAAAAGACAGTTTAAGGAACTGCAAAATCAATATATTAAGACGTGAGTTGACATAATGATGTAGTCTCTGAGCTTCGGTATAAGACATTCGCATGAAACTGAATGTAACGTACCAGCTTCCATGTTGAGAGGGTGTAGAGTAATATACACATCCCGATCAGCCCTGTTTTGTTCATGCCACATCCCAAGTGCGTGAAAGAACAGGTGCGCTATCGTATCTCTATCACCGAGGCGTCATCAACGGCAACCTCCTGCATCCCCCCCCTTGTCGACCGACATAAGACCAACACCTGGAGAACATGGTGGCGTATATTTATTCATCAACAGGCAAAATTGCTGGACGTCATGGGCAGATTTAATGCTGGCGTTATATATTGGAGATACCGAGGGCTTCAAATGTGCCGTCTGAAACCGAACTGCACGTTATAATCTTGCCAACGTGATTTCACTCATGGACTTCCAGAAAGAGGTCGTTCTCTGCTGTTGTCTGTTTTGTTTTACCAAACCCAAGGTGACTGTGTGATGAAATCTATTTCGTGAAATTCCGATAACAATGTCATTTTTCGGCGTGGCATTCACGAGATCAAAATTGCTTTTCACAGTTAAATCACTTCACTCTGGGTTTGAGTAAGTTATTTAAAGGCACTATATCAGACCACACTGAATGCATTTCTCTGAATAATACTATCAGCCCTCAGGGAAGCTACCATATAATTTATTTTTAAAATACGCATTTAGATTACAATATTAAATTAAAAAGTTCGAATGATTTAATGCAACGTTGCATGAAATCGACTTTCGCGCACTCTACCGGCCGAACATTTTTTAAAGCGAACCCCATAGAGTTATGTCCCTTGGAGCGCTCTTTACGAATATCCTTCGCACAACTTGAAACCAATTCGGCAAACACCGCGTGCGACAGTTTTCGATGTACAGAGCAAGTGTGTACATTCCATATATTCCATATAATGTCCTCTGTATGGAAGCTGTTCGCCAAATGTTCACCTCGAAGATTAAATTATCGGTTTCAGGTAAGTCGTAAGGGATAATAAGTCTTTTATTGCATCAATATTTAGCTAAAGTGAGTGCATATGCCCCAATATATATAATATAGGCCAAAATATAGTCGAAAATGACATTGTGCCTTTAGCAGTTACAGTGACATCAACTACGCATTTCACACAACCAGCAATATATCAGCCATAGTTTTATACATATCAAATATCACAAACAACTAATATTAGGCCACCACATTAGGAACCATGGGGGCAGTATTCGACTGAATTAACACAGCCCCGCTGGTACTGTGATGAGTTTCCTTGGATTTTATATGTGCAATGACCTGGATAAACATGCAATTTTAGGCAGTCATGACAAATTAATTGTACATGTGAACATCATGCTTGATTCTAAAAATTCAGTAGTAAAAGCATTTTAATGTTACACGTGAATTTGATTTCACTTATTTAAACGTTAATCGACGTCAATATAATTTATTATTGTTTGTGTTGCGTGAAGAAAATAATCATTGCTTGTCAATTCTTACCCGTGACCTTTCCGTACCATTATGTAATCAATGTCACCATCATTATACGGACGAAAGAATGCGTTACCTTCGATGTCCATAGTCAAAAAGTCGCCACGAACCGAATCTAACAATAAGCAGGAATCAAAACATTCTCGAGAAAGTGTCGACAAGGTAATGAACAGGTATATTTGTAAGTTACTAATGAATACCGATCAACATAACTGTACCAACATTTAGCCTGGTCGCATGCAGCTTCAATGAGTGAGTGAGCTAAAATTTAACGTCACCTCGTCAATATTTCAGCCATAAAGCGACGAGTAAGGTTGTGTAAAAGAAATAAATACGAGTTGTTAAACAACCAGTCGTCGAAAGTTTAAACTAGAGTAGAGTATCACAGATGGTGTGTAAAACTAGCATGTAAATCTAAAACTATTATATATTTACGAAGACAATACAATATAAAAACAGGCCATAAGTCGCCAACAACGGAAGGTAGATGGGGACCATGGGGACTTACAGTGCATGCAGCTTCATAGACTACTAAGGTATTATACTGATCCGAACCATTGTCTGTACTATCTAAATGTTACACTCGAGGGCATGTGCTCAACAGAAGATATGACAAGCTTGAAGACTGACATATATGTAGAGTGGGATTACCAAGACCACGAAAACCTTAATCAAACTGTAGCCAACAAAGATGTACGCTTTAATGAATGAATATAAAACATAACATTCAGAAGAAAACTCAAAAGAAAGCAGAATATTTATGAGTCTCTTGTCTCATATGAACATGTCTTTTTGAAGCAGTGATGATGCCAGGTTCTTGCAAAAAGATGGACACATACTAACACGTCAAAACCCATGCTAGGGCAAGTCAATTGTCTAGTTCAATGGTATAAGACACAACAATGAATTGCATCGGGCATAACTTTTGTCTCATTCAGGAATGTCCACTTTGTTTTGAAAGCTACACTTTGACTTTGAATATTTCCACCCTAGCTTTTCGGATGGTGGGTCGGATGGTGCTCTTTGAAATCTTAAGAGAAATAAAATGCTCGAATGATATTTTTCCGGTTAACATAAATATGCCTTTCAGGTTCATTTTACGCAAGTTGTGATTGCAGAACATCCATGGCGTGTAGACTTGGATTTTAAGCAGGCCGTAGAATCATTGGAATTATCAGTTGTTCAACGAAAGTATTTTAAGGAGTGACTGATACCACTTGAACCTCGGAAGAAAGATACGTAACTATAGTTATGGCAACCGCGTTTGGTAATCAAATGTGTGCGAGAATTGCTTGTCTGTTGTGGTTTTTAGGAATCCACATGGTATTAATTACACTCGTCTCAAATACTATCTGACGGTCCTTCATTATAAGTATTACGAATTGGTGGTGCATGTTCCTGATTTGCATGGATTTTATTTCACATCAAGTGGAGCTCAAAAGCTGAATGGAAATGTCCAAGGAGGTTCTTGTAGAAAATAAGTAGAAAGTAGTGATACTTGATTTTGGCAGATTTCTGACAGTTGACATTTTGGCCTTACAAGTGGCATTATTAATATTTACCAAAATACTTTCTTCAAAGGTCACATGCAACCAAAAAAAAACAAACATAATTAAAACACTATTATCACTTATTCATGATATATAATATACATTGCTGATTATGAAAAAAACAAATAAAAAAATTATAAGCGTTCAATCGCAAATCAAAAGTGCAATATTTGGTACTTGGGGTTTACTTCCCTCGAAACGAAGCAGCCGGGATACCGAACCCAGTGAGAGCGGGTGGGTGTGCACTCAAGTGTAACGAAGGCTTTCATTGGCTGGTTCATTTGCAGATACGCTGAGGGCTCATTGTGTGTGTCTATATAGAGATGTTGGGTTTTGTAAATACATGCTCATTTTTTCTGCATTTGCGTTCGATCCCAATCAACAAATACTGAGATGGTGAACTACTGCGTGGCTGGAAACTGTCGTTCGTTTAAGTACAAAGCAGGACTTGACACTGACAATCTGAGTTTGCACCGGTTTCCGTCCGATCCAGTCATCCGAGAAACATGGATGCAGTTTGTTTGTAACCCACAGACATAATAACATGCCATGTGTACAAGTATAACACCTGCCTGTCTGTGTAATTACATAATGTGACAGAGATAGAACTCAAGTGCACGAGCCATAAATCAATGTATTTTGTTTGTGATGTATAGCCTGATAGGTGTTAAGTTCAAATTGCATGTGGTCAATGATTGAAGTTGTGTATTGCATATTGTCATTAGCAGACAGGCAGGCAGACACATAGGTGTCAATAAAACATTATATAATTAACATGTTTTTCTATGTTTCCATAGACATGTATTAAAACATTTCAGTTTTCAATCTGAGCAATTTTTAACAAAGAAATTAGTATTTCTAATGCTACATTTTTTTGAAAACTTGGTTTGAAAATCTGTCAACCCCCAAAAGGCAAGATGTGAAAACATATAGGAAAAAGTATGGGACCAGTGTATTTTTCTTACTGCAGACCAAAGATGCTTGTAATCACAAGAAACTTCTTTTGTTCTCCAACTTCGACCCCAACGATAATCCTTGCACGCATTACTTGCTGTGTTTTTACGAGTCGCCTTCCCTGTTCAAGCCGCGCGAACCTAATCACTGCGCATGCGCTATGGGCGTAGCGCAGCACAGCTGTTGAAACCACTTTTCACCCCAGCGCTGAAGTGAAATTAGTGAATCTTTGAACTCCGATTTGGCAGGGTTTTTTTCATTGCGTTATTTTTCAACCTTATAAGTACTGTTGAATTTGCATTTTTGATAATTTGTTATTGTAAGTCCATACCGAAAGTATCAGAATCTGAAAAGTTGTGTTTTGTGTTGCATGTGACCTTTAAACAATTAATGCTGTGATGTTTAAAACGGTTTCTTGTCAGTGAAAACAATTACAAACATTTTGTGTTGGTCTGTCAAATATTAGACTTTTCATGGTGTGAATTCTACTTGACTATTAGAGACACTGAACTAGATCGTCGCTTCTGTTAGCCCATAAGTTGGTCAAATACAAATTGTCAAAATCAGGGATATTACAAACAGACATGAGTCATGCCAGGAACATTTGGCCAGAGGTACAGGAATATGTGCTTGACATGAGCACTAGTATCTGAAGAGCATTTCCAATATGGATAGTGTGTCGGCCATGTCGAAAATTACAGTAAGGTTTCATCATTGATGGGAACAAACCTGTTTCAGATTCGCTGATCTAATGGTTTCTGATCTGAAAACGTTAAGGAAGAATGATGCATAATTTTGTGCATTTTGCAATATTTTATTTCCGATCAAGATGCTTCAAAGTAACCTGGAGTTACATATGGAGATCAGTTACCAATTTTTATGTCTGTTGCCATTCAGTTCGGAGAAGATTACATTGTCATTAAGCGCAAAATGACTACCTGGTGGCCATATTTAAAATGCAGTTTGGACTTATTTCAGAAGCATACACACAAAATCTGAGCTGAATCCTTCATGCAATTCGGGAGAAGAGGTGGAGAATGTAGTAAGCCTATAGTCAACGATGAACGACTTGCGACCCTTTGTACTTGCATTGCTTTCTGGCTATGTAATCATAGTCTTGATATTACAGTAGAAGGATACAAAACAAACAGAAGTCCTGAAATGTCATAAAGAAGTGGATAATAGATTGTTATTGTTGGAAAAACATTCCGATGGGTGTGTGCAGAGGTCACCGATCTTACCTGGAACATCAGGTGAGAACGCAACAGGCACCGGAAGACGCCAGTACTGTATGGGGATGTTGGGTAGGCTGTCAGTTAAATTAGTTATAAATGATGGTTCGTTTCTTTTGCCAAGTATATTCCATTTGAAAAGGTCTTGGTACACGTTGATTGCTCGTTTTTGATCAGGATTCAGCTTTATATCACCCTCGAAAAGTTCATGTTAAACTCCTGAGGACAATAATTCAAACATGGAAACAAGGTTAGCGTTAACGATACAAACGATGATGTTGATATCAAACAATTTGGATTCATTTACGTGACAATTAGATTCATGTACTGTTATGTAATACTAAGCATAAAAGAATACTTAGCGGCCAAAAAAACGTCAGTACGAATTCAAACTTAGATAGGCACTGTAATCAAATCATTACAGAAATGGACATAATAGACATAATAAGCGGATCAATATTTCTTTTTGTGTACAATATCTTGACACATCAATGAATACCTCAGCACAATTTCAAGACATTATGTGAAATTTTGCAGTCCATTCAGACTCTTGACTATAATATCTAGTGTGATCCCCGCGAGCGGCAATAACTGCAGCACAGCGTCTATGCATGGAGTGCACCAATCGATTGATGAAGGCCATTGGCACTGGGAACCACACTCTGAGAAAGGCCTGGCGCAATAAATCGGCTGTGTTCGGCCTTGGTATGACATTATTCAGTCTCCTCTGAATTTCATCCTAAAGTTGTTCAATTGGGTTTAAATCAGGACTAAGGGCAGGCCACTCATAATGTTGACATCGTTCTGATGTAGGATGTCCGTGTAGCTCTGGCAGTATGGGCCTGGGCGTTATCATGCTGGAAAATGTTGTTCGAGTGACGTGCGAAATGTAGTATGACGTGGCGTCTCAGAGCTTGGTCGATGTAGTGCACCGCTGTGATGCCGCCTCCTCTCCCTGGACCAAGGTCTTGGAACACCATAGGACCCACTCTCTGGTTCAGGCCTAATCAAACCCCATACCATGATGCTTGCACCTCCCCATGAGTCTCTTTCCATAACACATTGGTCGTCGCCACATTCTTGTTCTGCCATCTGCAGTTGATACGCAGTACCGACTCTCATCTGTGAACAGAACAGATCTCCATTGCCTGTATCGCCATTTTTTGGTGTTGTAGGACAAACTATAGACGTTCACGCCGATGACGGGGGGTGAGAATAGGTCCACGGTAAGGTCTACGGCAATGGAGGTTCCCGCTGTTAAGACGTCGGCGTACTGTATAAGTACTGATTGGTCTTCAGTGTGTTTCCACTGTCTGGCGTGCTGTTTTAGATGCCTGCATGAAGGGATCCTGTACACGTTGTCGCACAACATGGCGGTCTTGTCGTCTTGTGGTCACCCTTGGTCTTCCTGTACGGGGGCGATCATTTGTGGTGTTGGTGGCCCGGAAACGTTGCAGTAGCCTGCAGATGGTCCGAACGGTGACCTGAAAGGGATTGGCAACGGCTTGTGCGGTGTGGGCAGCTTCAAGCCTTCCTAGCTGCTGGTTCCCCTGAGCTGTTGTGAGTCGCGGCATCCTGCTGAAGTTGTAATGTGAATGTTTCAACCAGGTTTGGGGGTGAATTTTATAGGGCTGGACCTTGTGAACAGCACGTGCAGCATGAGTGGCATGAAAAACATGGAGAACTCCTTACCATCTCCGAGACCAGGTTGAGTTTTTGAGACCATTTCCTGGTTCCATTCTGAGTTTGGGAAGGAATGTCTTTGCTAAGGTAAAGTTGGAAATGTTGTCAAAAATATACAATCAAAACATTAAATGAGTTTACAGTTATCCGTATCTGCGAAGGAAAATTCCAAACGGACGTTTCTTTTGCTGCTTAGTATATATGAATGAGGTACTGGTGTGGATAGTTTAGGTACTGTCACACTACAATTAATCCACAATCTATTACGGGATAGTCTGTATACATCGTTAGCTGCATTTAGTAAGTTGGCTGGCTAAGTGAACTGAGGCGCATCAAATGGGATCGTGTTCTTAGGCAAACTTTAGGTTTGTAGGTTTGTCTGCAAGTCTATGACCTGCATCACATAGGGCTGCTGATGATATAAGGTAAATCATTTTAGGAGTGGCGACAACACAGTCACTCATTTAATACTTAGTGATTTACCATCTTACCTTTTAAACGGTTTACGTGAATAATCTTGTCGAGAGGCCGCTCAGTGTATGACGCTAAAGCAAAACAAAAGGAATTCACGTTACTAAGTCTAATGTACCTCATGATAAGTCAAATGTCAAACCAGATTATGAAGCTATATACATTACTGAACATTTGAAACTGAAACATTACTGAAAACTTCGGAAAAGCCAAATGAAGGGTAAACAAACATTAAAAAGGGGCTATGTCAGTAGGGTTTCAAACTGACGTACGTTGGCAGAAAATGTTTCCGTTGGTCTTGATATAACCAAACATGCATTCACATCGTTCACCAGACGCGTTGGTGACACAGATCTCGTTGACTCCACAGTTTCTGTTATTGAACTTTACTGAACAGAAAAGTTGAGGTTTAAGCATATCAACACATTTAACTATTCACATATTAATATATGTACTAATTTGATGCAGTGGTGTGCAAATCAGCATATTAATATTTGCGTCAATAATCTATACTAATCAAAAAAGAGTAACTGTTGCAACTTGCAGTGTGCGAGTGAATTCGCTTTCCTTTGTACTCTTTAATTCATGGTGTGTTCAACCTGAACCATTTTTCTTTAAAGCTGAAATGTCTACAATTGTCATACGAAGATCAGGCGCCCATTTAGAACTGAATTCTTGTTCAAACATCACTTTAGCTCTACATCACTTATCCATCGTGCACGATAAACATCTCGCCTCTGATTTCCCTGACATCTGGTTTCCCTGACAACAATCAGGACAAAGACAGCAGCATATGTGAGTAGCCGCATCCTTCTGCTGTAACTGATAAAATAAGATTCAAATAAGACCCAGTCGCTGTGTAGACTTAAACATTGGCGAGATTATCACTAAAAATTGTTTTTTAATATGGTTTGATGACTATGGAAGTATACACGTAAAACCTGGTTTACACACTGAAAATGCCCTTTTATATTTGAATAGACGCACTAACAGTAACGTTAAATCAACCAATAAAGTCCACAAGTGGACATGGACGAATTTATCGGATTTATAGAAATACAAACGCAAAACGTATTGCCTGGTAGCCATTAAAATGCTAGGAATCACTTGACAATTTATTCATTTTCTCATAGCCTGCTCATTCGTAAGATAATTTACACTGGTTATTTCACGTTTTGAAGTGTTAAAGTGCAGGTCCGCAGGAACCCATAATGGGTGTGAGAGGAAGTGTAATGGATCAGCTGATCAGACTCGGTGACTTGGGTGAATGTAATGAAATGGTACGAATGGGTGGCTGCTCACTGTTTCACTCGCTGAATCACCTCGCAGAGAGATTATGTACATGCTGCCATCATGTAGTTTAAATGTGACTGCGTGGAGGAAACTGATCCCTGGTCTCTATCAGAATATTTGATTCATTCAGTTCACAGCCCATCTATTCCTTGAATGATAATGAAGTGGTGACCATACTTCAACATAGGATTTCATCAGATTTGACATGTATTTATGTTAGAAAATGTCAACACTATGAAGCATGTGTGACCTACCTGCTGACTGCAACAGAATGAAGTAATGTTGGGGGAATGTAGCAGGTGTGTCGAAGATCTAGCACACTTTCCTATCATGTTTTCAAACAAATATGACACTTTTAGATAACCGGAATATGTTATCATGTAACGCTGGATGACTAATTCTGCAATTCTATATTTAAAAGTGCACGTGCTGACTCATGCTACACTCATGCGGAACTCCTGCCAGGCAATGTGCGCCAATAAATAAACAAATTTACTGATTTTGTTTAAACAGGGAACGAAATAATATATTTCGTCTTACAAGTGCAGGGATCCCACAGTATACAAGTTAGGTGTAGGGTCCGTTTTACGTTTACAAAGCTGATGAAACACCTATGTAGAACATGTTCTTGTCCAAAAAGAGCAACATAGGGATATAATTTCTTTACTCTGTGGAAAGCGGTGTTCTTTTGAAATTAGATAAACTTTAATTCAATAGTCCATATTGTACTTTCATTTTCTCGCATCCAGCACCTCAACATGTTTTAAATTTCAATATTGCCATTTGCCCGTTCTACACTTCCTTGGCCCGTTCTACATTTCCTTGGCTTTGCGTATGCCTAACCTTTCCGTGCACAGTAGATAAACTCGGCCAGATTTTAACTAAATTTAACTGTATTTCATTAATCACATCAGCAACAAATTCAACAAAGTTGTCACTATGTAAGATCCAAGGCGCCCCAAATGTTGTAAAAATATCCACTAGTTCAAATATCACATCTACTGCCCTCCTGAATTTAAGAGGTCTCAAGTGTTGTCCCCTATAGTTAAAATGTTTTAGATTCAATTACTAGTTTTACATAAACTCTGTCAAAAAAGAAACGCAACCCCTGTATTTTAGAGATTTTGATCTGAAGTTTTAGGACGACACGGCATTTTTATTATTTAAGACAGAAGTCTGAAATTTGGCAGAATAATAACCCAGATGGGCATGTTTAAAATTGTCATTTCAAAAGTCATCTCACAGACACCAGTTTGTCACCAGGGGGGCGTCTTTCTCAGTATCTCGTATGAGCACCACGTGCTGCAATCACTGCACGGCATCTCCTTGGACAAGAACGGATAAGACGCCGGATTCTTTCCTGGGGAATGGCTCTCCACTCCTCCTGCAGTGCAACGGCGAGCCGTTGCAGCGTCTGTGGCGGCGGCTGACGTTGACGTACGCGTCGATCCAGAGTATCCCACAGGTGTTCAATAGGGTTGAGGTCTGGTGATTTAGAGGGTCATGGCAAGACATTGACGTTGGAATTCTGCAGAAAGTTCATTGTTGCACGTGCAGTATGAGGCCGGGCGTTGTCCCGTTGAAAAATCTGTGTCTGTTGGTCAATAATGGGGAGAAGGTGAAGCTCTAACACGTGGTTGATGTAACGTTGGGCTGTCAGGTTCCCTGGAACGATCACCAAGTCTGATTTCTGGTTGTATGAGATGGTTCCCCAAACCATGACGCTTTCTCCGCCAAATCTGTCCACCTGTCGGACGCAGATGGGCGCAAAACGTTTATGACGTCTCCTATACAGACGCTGTCTTCCGTCGTGACGTTGCAAAAGAAAACGTGATTCATCAGAAAACCAGATTCGCCTCCAGTTTTGTAAAGTCCGTATCCTTACGTTGTTGCACCACCTGAGTCGTCGGCGTCGATGTAGGGGCGTAGTACAGGTCCAACAACTGGTCTACAGGCACGTAAACCCGCTTCTTTCAGACGGTTCCTAATCGTTTGAGCTGACACTCTCCTCAAACCTGGTATTTGTGTGGCAGTCACGGTTGGTAGGGCATGCCGATTACGCAGGTGATGGACCCGGATGTACCGATCTTGAAGGGGGGTCGTGATTCTTGGCCTTCCACTTCTCGGGCGATCGTTGGTCAAATTGAAGTTGTTGTAGCGGCTCCAAAGTCGGGATATCGTTGTTTTGTGAACATTTAGGTGCCGTGCAACAGTTCCAAAACTTTCTCCGGCTTGAACACGACCAATGGCGATATTTCCGGTCGGCAGCACTCAATCGTGGCATTTTTAACACAGCTTTTCGGCGACAAATGAATGAATATAATACGGAAGCACATCGGCTTTTATACACCCCTACATTAACTGCCATTTTCATGATTTGCATGTGTTTTTTTTGTGCGAAGTCACCATGAGGGTCATTTCATGCGTTGTGACGGAATAAGCAATAAAATACACTTATGCGTACAAATGCAGTTGTTTGGATGGTAATCTTCATTAATTACGTGTATCATTTCAATACATTCGAATAAAATTTAGTTTGGAAGCAATAACTTCATTCAAACGAATTTTTCATATCTGAGGACAGGGGTTGCGTTTCTTTTTTGACAGAGTTTATATATCTATGATAATCTAGTTATTTTACTGTCCTTCGTTGGCAGAATTTTATAATTTCACTTAAATTGTTGATATATTTATAACTTGCTTTAGTCACGATATGGCTGAAATATTGCCGATGTGACTTAAAATCTTAACTCACTCACTCACTCACTAAGAGGTCTCAAAATTGAAAATTTAGTCAAGCAAAGTTCACAGCACATGAATGCAATCAAGAAGCTTGTGTATGTTATCATCCAGTCCCAAGGAATGGGCGGTCGTTAATCCTGTTCACTCCCTGGGATTAGCAGGCCAGTCTGCGAGGCTGAGCAGGCCACCGGCCATTCACAGGGATTGGGCAACACTCTTGCCCTTACCCAGGAAATGAGCGATTCCGGGAATTGGGCACGTCATATCAGTAAGTAGTGATACCAGGCCTGTTTGTGAGTCACTAACAGCGCGCGAAAGTACCATGTGTTCGAGACAAATATTTAAAAGAAAAAAAGGGACTATATGTAAGCATGTATTGTGAAAAAACATTCAAACACTATTAATTAAATCAGACACTGGCAAACGCTGAATAGGAATGTCACTCACAGGTAATCTGTCCTTACAATATGTTTCCACTGCTACAATCCATGCGCAAACTAGTCGAGGTGAAGCGACCGACATCCTGAACAAAGTTCCTGATCCTGTCGTCTGGGGCTACTGTAGCTGCTTCCTTTTGGCCTGACAGACCGCTTTCACCTGGGTTAAGGTTAGGTAGCACTGTACCCGTTCTAGCTATTATTCAAAAGCCTACATGCTGTGATACAACGGAAATGATTTTTATCCAGAGAATTGTGGTATAAATCGAAAAACCGATGTGTAAACTGTAAGAATCTGCACGTACAATGATGAACATCACTGACGACACCAGGTGTTCGCGTATATCAAGTTGCTTCAGAGAGTAAGTATTTATACTGATGCCGCATGGTAGTCCTAGAACAACCAGATAATCACGTGGTTGATATAAACGTCATCGCCAGAATAACTAGCCTCGATTTATCCACCGAAGTCTTCAATGTATACTAGTATTAAAATCCTAATATCGCATTTGACCTTATACATCACTCCTTTCAGGCAAAGCATGTGCCTGGTTTATGTTATGGATGGGAATTATGGGGGCGTGTGGAACACAAGGGTATTGAAAATGTCAGTGTACGATTTAATCAAATATACTCTTAATGCCAAAGTTCCCATATCATCTGCTTTCCTTTGGGGAGAGTTGGCAGTATATACAAATTTAGCTACAAGACCTTTCACAATAATGCAATGAAGGCTTAGAATCAAACTTGGAACAAACAGATATACAAATTAAATGTATTTAATAGTACATTAGATTCAAATGAGGAAAACCAGGTAGCATTAGTACGGTAGATAAACAAAGCTTTCTATAACCATGAGCATTATAGCGACAACACCATCTCACTCATCATAAGAAATGACTGCTAAAAGCAGAGCCTGCTGTATTAATCGAACACAAAGTGTTGGAAACAGAAGGTGTTGCCTTCGTCTGAATGAGCTTGCGTTAACCGTCAGACACAAAACGAATTTTAGAAAAATAAAACCAGAGAATTTTAGACATATCGTTGGTTGTTTCAGCATGGAGGCCCAGTTGCGAGTGTTCTGGGAAAGGGGTTTGTGTGTCATACATTGTCTTCTGGCTTCCGCTTTGAGTGTGTCTTCTGTACACTTTGACCAATAGCCGACGAAAGAACTTAACTTGACTTGTCAGCTGCCTATTGTTTGCTTGAGATAACTTATGTAAAGACATTATGTCACGGTTAATGCTAGAGTTGGTGAATATTGTTGTCATAATTCAGCTCCATGATGGAGACCACGAACCAATCATGTCTGGACGATGCAAACCAGTGCAGGAAAGATGAGCATCGACCAGTCACTGAGAAGATCGATTACGATTAGCTGAGAGACACAGCCTGAAAGCATGATCCATTTTAGCTGTTCCTTGTTCATAGACTAAATTAATAGAATCCATATGGATTCCCCACTGGGCTAATGTCATCAGTTTGATGTTACCTATTATTCCCCAGAACAAAATTAATTAATAACCTAATAAGATTGAAGACGTGTCTCTGTATTTCTCAAAAGCATACAATGACAGTTGATTAATTTGTTTTTGATTTGTCACAGTCATCTCTATTACATACGTGACAACCTTTCTGTCATTACTTCTTGTTTCAAAGACATGACCTTGGTCGGACTAATGTCTTGTTTGACATTTCAGAGCGGTAGAAGTAATCTTCTAACGTTACATTACCCATTCTGTCCAGAAAAACATACCCCATGCTTAGAGTTGATCTCTGTCCATTTTCCGTTTCGATTATGACATAATTGACATACTCCTCATCCAGTTTCTACAGCATTCGATGTGCATCACTGGAGGCTATTTCCTGATTTACATCCATCACAATGACATTGTCGCCAATGAGGAGATAGTTCATGGTCTTTCTGTCGCCGCTGAAGAGCTGAACTGTTGCAAACGGAGAGAAGGAATCACGGACTTTGTGCTACTTATGCCATATTACGTACACTGTGACGCTGTGTGAATTGGTCGAATGCGGACAAGGCTTTGCAATACATGACGACACTGAACAGTAGCCATTTCAAGGTGACTTTGCAGAACGATAAGTGGCGTCTTATACCCATGTTGTCATTAAAGAAATGTCTTTGCACAAAACATGGATAGCCTGTCAATGCGAGTTTCATGCAATACATTTGGTGACACATTTCGAGTGAGTGAGTGAGTTTAGTTTTACGCCACATTCAGCAATATTCCAGCTATATGGTGGTACCAATTTGGACCTTTTAAAAGCAAGATATTACCAGTGTAAATCAATCCATACTGTTAGATGAACATATTGCGTAACAGTTCTAGGCCTTCGGGGATCTTGTTGGAATCTGAACAGAGACCTCGTCACTCGGGATGAAGACTGAGCTTTCAGTTTCGGAGTAACTGAATACCCTATGTGCATTAGCGAGCATACGTCGTAAAGGACTCTTATTCACATGGGGAAACATTTCCATTCTGAGCGTTTGGTCTGTTGTGGGCTACATTATCATGGTCGATGCCAAACGTGGCCAATGGCAAAACGTCTGTTGTTTCTTTGAGATGGCATTTAAGGAAATATACCTTCACCTGAAATGTTCAATATACAAATACAGTTAATAATTTGTGAGATCCTCTTGGTAAATTAACATCTAAATAGCCATAGCTTGGCAATCCAGTAGGCTAGGACAAAAGAACAAACGACACGAGCATATACAACCATACGTATATTAACTGCCTTCCAGGTCTATTTACACGTCCAGGTGAAGTCAGGGCCGAAGAGGTGTGTTGGGCAAAGGAACACTGTTCCTGGAACCAGTGCCCTCAACCACCAGAATCCCTTCGTCCACCGACACAGGGGCGCAACCCACGGCAAACGGGTTGGTGGACCAAATATACCCTCGGGTCCACAACGGGGTGTTGAAGAGCGCTAAGCGTTACCCAGCACCCACCATGAGGAGGTGGCTCTTCACAGGTGCCACGAAACTCCAATAACCTCTGTCGTCACACACTGCTGCACTTGTAGGGACTTGTGTCCGGGATTTCATTTATCACTGGGAATTTGTTTAGCATTTACCCTATGTAAGAACAACTTAGAACTTTGTACTTGCTATTTATCTTTGACCAAAATCTGAAAAGGTCTTGAGTGGCGGTAATTGAAGGTAATTTGTAATGTGACTCCGACTTTCCCACTAAAATTCCTTTATCTGAAGGAAGTGTTTAAAGTTTTGAGGTGGAAATTAAAGGTCAAATTTGCTGGAATGTTTTTTGGGGGCACATCAGGTAGTTCTGCTTCTCTGCATGTATGTGAAGTGGTGTTACTGATATCAGATATAAATGATAAATAATGAAACATGGCTGGATGAAGATCAAGATCAATAAACTATTCATAGTTGTACTGTATATGACTAATTTTCCCATTTGGGAAGCCATAGTGTGTATGAGACTATTATGGTATTTAGCATTTCGGTTTAAACTGTCTTGCGTCAGACTGGCCATTCATGATGACGTCCTTGTTAATGTTTTTGGCATGTGACTTCTTGTTTAATGACCAATGAAATAAGAAATACACTTTCTCGAACCCTAAGTGATATTCGTCTAGAAGCGATCTGTAAATAATCGAATTTGGACTGGTGATGAACATCACATTGGGCCTTGTTCAATGATTTAAATCATGAGTATCGATCTACACGTGCATGGGTTGCTGAAGATAAATACTAATCTTCACAGGAAACTCTTTATGTAGTCCTTTCGTGACTCTTTGTAAGTACTAGTGTTCATCCATTGGTTTAGTGTCTTGCTCAGAAACCAGAAGAAAAACTTTACGTAGGGAAATTTTCCAGTTATAATTGTGACTCTTGCATCACACTAAACACTTGTTTATTTTATGGAATATGTCACTTCTACCTCGAAGCGCACGTACAATCACAACAACTTGCGTTGATCAGCGACACTGAATAACCGCTTCAGATGCAGTAAACTCACTGAGCGACCGGTTCTTGTATTTCCCATAATGCAAAGCGCGGGGAAGGATAAAAGTACTGTATTTTGGTGTTACTGTTAGACAGCCGGTGATGGTTGGTTGGTTAGTTGGTTGGTTAACGCCGCACTATATGGAGGTGGTCTGTAAATGATCGTGCCTGAACCAGACAATCCAGTGATCCACAGCACGAACATCGATCTACGCAATTTGGTTGCGAGGACGTATCAATCAAGTCAGCGAGCCTGACCACCCGATCCCGTTATTTGCCTTTTACGATAAAACATGGCTCACAGAAGACTATCTCAGTGGGCTAGCACTATGAAACCAACTTAAGTCTTGGCTAGTACAAGCAGCCGCACATACACATACACACGCATGCACGTCGTGATATGAGCGAAATATTCTCAAGCACGATGTTAAACGTAATTTCACCTCACCTATAAACAGTCCTGAAATTTGTGCTGAATCATCTGGTGCTGACAATTTGTAACGTTGATGTTTAACTTTGAACTTTATGGAAGAAAGTATAAATAACTACTTTTGAGAGTTTTGTATCTGTATTTAGTTTGGCTAGTAAGTTTCATTCGGGCTAGTAACTTTTAAAACTTCCTAGCCCGGTTGGCTAGTGATCCTGAAAAAATATTTCATACCCTGCTTTCATGAAATGATATCTGTTTGGGAACAGAATAATGACCCGCTGCTAAAGACACCTTTCTACACCACCAGGATGCATATCTTAATATATACCTTAACTTAAAGTAACATTGTACCATGTTTCATGCGTAATCACGGAACTGTAATGACAGGTATTATTACCAGAAAAAGCCTAATTTTCAACCCATAATAAAACAGAAAGACTGGAATAAAAACATCCCCAGATTCGCCCAAATCTGTAAGATCAGAGGGGTCTCGATTCTATACAAATAAAGCAAATGATGATTTTATAACGCGATCTTGTCAAGAAAAGTATGAGTGTTTCCTATTTGACAACACGGTACACCATAGGCGCACCCCTGCACCTCCCCCCCCCCCCTTTTGTCCTGAAAGTTTATTAAATGACCATTGAAACTCTCGTGAAAATGAAGTGTGCACCCCCACCCCACCCCTTCTCAAAAAGCTGTATCTGGCCCTGTACACCATGGGTGATAGTGACCCTCTGATTTTCTGTTAAGTCGATCGAGACTGTTTTACAGAGTTATCACCACCCCTGTGCTAACAACACATTATCCAGAACGGTTCATTCATTGGTCATGTGACGTTTCACTTGACTACCAGAAGCGAGCTACAAACCGAACTCTACGTGACAGGAAGAGCATGATGTGAATCAGACGGCTATCGGTTCGGAGGAAGATGTCGGAGGGTCATCTGAGTGTATGAACAAGTGGTGAGTACTTGTACATCTGGATAAACACCCAAACAGAATCGGCGAGTCGGATGGTACATAACATAAACTTGAGTCGATCTTCGCATTGATTTGGGCGAGTCTATTCAATATCAGAGGGGACCAAGGCCGGCCTCCGTGTGAAGTAATGGTGATTACTTCAGGTTAGGTTGACCTTGACAGCAGGGTCATTAACAGAAGTCGGTTACGACATAACATGGAACACGGATGCGACAAAAGACCGGTAATATATGAACAGGTAGTGGATGGTGTTTTACATCACGCTCCATTATCTTTAACAGTTCACATTACATGTAACACAACGTTTAAGCCTATGTGCATAAATACGGGAATATACTTAACGTAAGTTGTTTATTTGATCTTATGTCGATGAAGTGAAACTTTTTTGTCAGAGAAGACAGTTTTTGTGTAATCAGTGTGTAAGTTTCACGTGAGTCTCACTGTGTAAACAACACACATCCTCAGCTCCTTACACCACCTTACACAGCTGTTAGGGGAAGTGGGAGATGGGCTGAGACACAGGTAAACTATGATGTTTAGTTCATCAGAAAACATTTTATGGGATCAAGAATGCTCATGAAATGTTCTGTTTTCAATTTGTTAATACACATAGTTTCATATAAAAGCCAGTTTGGCTTTATTCCATGAAAGCTTTCAAATGAAAAGAGTCAATTTTAAGAATTAGGAGGTTGATCTCCCCCACCTAAGCCTAATAAATTACCTAATTTAAGTTCACTCATCTGCATATTGTCCCATTTATGGGAAGGTACATGTACTTTGGCGGAAAATTGAGTGTGGAAAAAATGCAAACCTTTTTCATTATATTTTTCTATTTGAACAACGAAAGTTTAAAACACATTCTAATGAACTTACATAGCTAAAATAGGGACCGATAACAAAATCATCTTACCTCACACTTCGCCGAATTGGCGGGGGACCTGCCTTGCCTCTGGAAGTGGCCATGCTTAAAGAACTTAAACTCTACAAGTAATGCAAATGGTTCAACCACTAAACAATTCATTCACGTCTTTACTGCAAGTTCCTATCTTCAACAATAGGAGAGAAATAGTGTTGTTTTTTAATTACCCGTCCCCAAAAAGGGACCATATGCATAAAGGGGTTAAGACACAAATTTGCTTGTTTTACTAAATGTCCGGGTCAACTTAATTTCATGTTGATTTCTATAGGACTATCTGTGAGGATCTGTACACCAAGAAGTCTTCTCTTGTTCTCTTAGGATGGTGGCGCAGTGCCTTGTGCTATTGCCATTGGACCAAAAACAATATCTTCTAGGTTCAGTTTTCACAGCAGAAGCAAACACAATACTAACAGCTCTTAAATATACTTATAGACAATATATAATCTATTCAGACGCTCTTTCGTGCCTTCAGGCTTTAAAACAAATCTCCCTTAGAAACATCCACCTTTACTTGAAATAATTGAATTGTACAACGAGCTTGCTACTGGCCAATACGCTGTGGTCCTCTGTTGGTTACCCAGCCATGTGGCATTTCTGGTAACACAATGGCCGATTTTGCTGTTCTGCAGCTCTCAACAAATCTTCTTATTCCATACTCTGATTATGAAGCTATCATTGGATCTTATATCCATGATTTGATACAGAAAGAAGAAAGTATAAATATATTACATCAAATAAGATCTACTATCGGTTACCCCTACTTGGGTTGTCAGTCCAGATTTGAAGAGGTCATCAGGCGACGATGTCGTATTGGCCTTACAAGGTATACGTATGAATATTTGTTAAAAGGCGATGATCCTCCATTTTGCATCCCTTGTGATGGAAGAAACACGGTCAAGCAGGTCTTGCTTGACTATTGATTTTACCATGACAAGGGATAAATATTTCAATGTCAAACAATCAAGGATCTTTTATAATGTTAATTATTATTTAATAATTGTTTTTTTATAGGAGAGAATTATTGGATACATTTTGAACAATATGTTTTGTAAATATATAAAAGGTATTTCATGAATGGTATTAAAAATTAGCAACTGCAATTGATGGTGGCTGTATCCTCAAAGGTTCAAGTATCGTATATTATTATCCTCGTTTTAGAGTAAATTTACACTTATCAGATTATTTATCAGAGCATTTGTGTTATTTCAAATTATGGCTAACTTGTCCTGCACTCGCCAGCGGCTTAAGGGATGGTGTAAATCCAACCTAGATGCATGCAGGTAGCATAGGCACTGTAAGTCCCCATGGTCCCTAGTATGGTGAGCAGGATCCGGCGGTCAAGGGACACGCAGGAAGAGTGTTGAATGAAGGACTACATGTGTCAAAAGATGCATAGAAATATCCTGAGACGGATGATAACATGAATGAGGAAACAGAAGAAGTAAAACTGATGGGAGAGGTTGGGACTTGTTCGGAACAAGAAGAAATAGAAATGTAAATTTGTTGCTCTTCACATGGCATTTTTGTGAACAGTTCTGTCATGAAACATTGATTACACAACAGTCTTGTTCCCGGTTGACTGGGTTCCGTCCTGTTGCGCAACTTAGTACAATAACCAGTCCATAATTTTGAGACCAACTCATTCAACTGGACATATAAATGTTAATCAGTATTAGTTGATACATCTAATCACTTGTATATTGCAGCACTATGCTCCTTCTAATCCCTGCAAACACGTCTGCTCTCTGTTCTCACAAACGGAAATCTGGAAATCGTGGAATTCTCAAAACGAGGCTCGGCCGCTAGAAAGGTTTGGCGGTCTTGTATGGCCTTGATATTATATCCATCACATTGTACGTTACAAAAATACACTTAATAAGTGCAAAGAACACACAACAGGTGTAACCAGTGCGCAAGATGAATTATAAATCATTTTTACGACCTAATCAAACAGGGGCAGTCTGTAAAGTCTTAGTTAACGTCATGCTGCATAAACCTCGCCATAAAATATAGAAATACGATTTTTTTTAAAGTATAAAATTAAAATTCATTTGTAAATACCGTTTTCTTATGGAACAAGGAATTGGAATTTCGTGTAACCATAGTTGTTTGTACTGTCTCTTTTCACTTTCACACGAGAAAATCCGGATCCTCTGAAAAGTAAGTCAATATCTGAATTGATTCACGAGTGAGTGAGTCAATTTTCAACATTCTGTGCGCCTTTAAGAACCTATTGCACAACACATGATATTACATGATTACTGCTCACACTGACAGAATGACATTAGGTATTCTACCTTGTTAAATGTGTTCAAACCATTACTACATATTAACATTCTCGACAAAATGGCGAGAACTGTACAATATAGACCAAAAAGACCAAACAAATTCTTGTCCACTTCTCATATCCACCGTAACAAATATATTTCCATTAATCGAGGATATAGTCCTCCGAAAATCATGAAGTATTATATTGCATATACCTAGTGAGCTGTAAATGTCTGATTAACAAATAGAGACAATTCCGGAATTCTTGTATAAGTTTTATTTATATGTACACATCTGAGAACTGAACCAGGCAGAATTTGTCATCTCAGTGAAACTAGTAATAGAGAACTGTACACAACATCCTGAGTTTAACTAAAGGGCATGTGGTATGTGTTCGAAGATGGCGATATATGTTGTGTGTGACAGGCATGTCTCCACATTCCTACATTGTGTTGACAAAAGGTTCTCAGGGTTTGAATGAAGTTTCTATTGGTTGTTTATCTATATAGTCACGTTCACGCATCTGGCTTCCGTCAGTCTGTAATACAAACGACAACCCATTGAGCACTTAACATCACAGAATGAATGAATGAAAATAAATGAATGAATGAATTAATTAATTTATTAATTAATTAATTAATGTGTCTATCTCAGCAGCCGCGCACACTGGACACAAACTTCGAGACTTAAGATGCATTTCAGGGGAACGCCTTGAATGGTTTCATTATCATTGAAGGCATATCTAGTTGACTGACAGACTTTCACAGAGGTACCAAAATGGCATATAATAACGCGCGAACAATACAGGTTTTAAAGCAGCATTTGTTCTTTACTTTAGTATTCGCCAATAGTAACATGAAGCAACTCTTCATTCTAACCTCTGTCAGTCTTAATGAATTTTATATAGCTATATCTATAGCCGTTGATACATACCATCACGTATTCCTCTTCCAGTTCTCTACGCCGTAAGTACTTCCTCACGTAGAAAGGGTTAACACCATCCTTATTTCCACCTGCAGGATTTACATATTTGTGATACAGTTGTTACCTGTACATTATATATATTGTTGGTATACTACACATAGTGTATTACATTACTTCTTAACTTACAATAAAGTCACAGATATCTTATGCACTGAATTAAAACATATTTTTGGGGGTGGGTTGGGGCTGGATGAAGGTTTGGGATAACTAAATACTGTCTGTTTTCTGGATTTATATTCTCACCTTATGCGGCTTAGCCACTCTTTTTTCATCAAAGATAATGCAGCAGTTTATGAAAGATCGGTTTTATTCAGTGTGAAATAATGAAGATGGTATATTTTTAAGAGTTAATGATTGTATTTAAATATATGTCTGTGAAAAGTGCTGGTACCTGTAGCAAGTGTCAGAAGTCAACTCTTCATATACTATATGACGTTTACCTGTGACCAGACTGAGGACAACGCCTACCACCAGTACGATGATGAATCCAAAACACTGGTACAGAGTGTAGGAGAGGCTGTAGCATCGAGTCCCGACCTACATGCAGGAAGAAATGAAAGTGTAGATTATGATATAACAATGAAATGGGCGTCTATAATGCACTACATTCCAGCCATATGTCACTATATCATTATTACTCCAGTCAGTGTATCAATGTACCTTCGGGTTACATTCTCAGCTCCTCAGGGAGTAGCGGTAGAAGGTCACATTAATATCTCATCCTCTCCTCGCAAGGGTCAAGCTTCCGTCCAATGGTTTTCCGTAACCAAAGTTGTTGAACTGCATCCGTTCTGTGATCTGTGCGATGCACTGAGTAGTACCACAGAGATTTGAATGTGACGATTAGAACTCCCTAAATACAAGTATATACGTTATCCAGTAAAATGCTGGAATGTGTGGTTTGTTGAGTTAGGGCTCATCACGGTGATGTTATAAGTCGCTGAATATGACATCGACATGTCAGCAATTGGGCAGTGATCTGTTGGGAGAGGGGGTAGAAGGGGCGTCTGTCTCACCCCCGGGGAAACACTGGCACCGACCGCCAGCCACGTCAGAAAGCTGAGTCCAGTGAGTAATGCAAGAACAGCGCTCTGTGGAGAGAGGATGGTATAAAACAGCTCATTATCCCATTGCAGAAATACTTAAACTATGTTTTGCGTTTTCTTTTATATGGTTGATAGTTTCTTGAGTTGTATAATGCTCAGTTGCAATAAAGAAATTGCCTACCGATATAAATTTGTCATTGTGCTTTACACGTGATTTTTAATGCCACTCAAAACATGTGACACGCTTGGGAGCTTAGATAAAGAACTCGGATGTCTTGAAGTGAGTGACTATTGAAAGGGTGAAATATTTAACAGTGTAGACCTATGAATACAGTTCTGTACATGTACGTGTACCTTTAACATAGCTACAATGAAAAGTTACTCCCTGCTTGATAAGGTTACTTAAATGTTTATGAAGAGTTTAAGAACCACACTATTGCTTTCAATTAAATATAATTGATATATTTTAAAATGTCACATATGTACTTAATATTTCTAGGAATAATGCCATCATCCATATTATAACACTTTAATACATGAGTGTAGAGTTCAGCTGAATGTTTGAACATATAAGTTCATATTTCGCCTATTCTGCTATATACTAATGAGCAGGAATATATATATCCACAATCTTGACCTACTCTTGTATTTACAAAGGGGAAGAGAGCCCCGAGGTAGAACAGACCGGTTACTGGCCCAGCCGTCACTGAAGAGGCACTGTAATAAATCTGAAACAGAGTGAGGGAGTTCAGTTTTACGCAGCTTTTAGCAATATTCCAGCAATATCACGGCGAGGGACACCAGAAAGGGGCTTCATACATTGTACCTATGTGCGGAATCGTACTCGGGCCTTCGGCGTGACGAGAGAACGCTTAAACCGCTAGGCTACCCCACCGCCCCTTTGAAACAGATCGTCGCAACATTGCTGATGCGACGTTAAGGAATATTCACTCACTCACTCTGAAACGGAGAGTTTCTTATTGGCACCAATAAGTTGCTCGCCACTATGGTATGCGGAAAGCATCGCACAACAACACTCATTCGTTACGTCCTTGATCAGAGGCTTGTGCGAGAAAGGTCAAAGGTGATGGAAAGTCACAAGTTGTCCACCTTAGTGAAAGTCATTGGCACATACAAATAAGTAAATTCTCGAAAAAACAACAATGTGAAATATTTATCAGTCAAACAAAATGGATGATTTATATGGTTTATATAGTGTTTTAGATGACAAAGACGTGTTCACCAGTTAAGCCACGCCCGCTCACCTCAAATTTGTACATCAGGTTAAACAAATTCCTCTCAATACATAAACGTGTATATTATTTACGACACGTTGTAGACATATAAAAAAGTATTTTACACACAGCTTACGTATTAGCGGAATAATATTCCATCTTGTCCCAGAGTCAAAACTTTCTTCACCCACGTGTTTCCAAGCCGTATTTTACCTTCACTGCCACGTCGTTAGTCATATATAACTTGTCAGCAGATACACGTCACGCAATGCACCATTACCCGAGTAGAAGTATCTAAATAACCCTGTCAGTTTACAATGATTCTGGACAGCTATTGATTCAGAAGTTTAGAGACTTTGAACCGATTTGATTCAGAATTTAACTCTAAGAATTGTGAGATAATTTTGATTTTAGCCTTTTCATGAATGAAAGGTTATAATAATAATATCTACTACTATCACAATAAATTGTTTTAACTGTTATTTTGACAATAATTAATTTCCGAACGTCTGACATTTGAGCAGCACAGGGTTTGATAAAGTCCTCCCATGTTGTGTTTGCGAGAGCAGATACACCTGATGATAGTGAACTGAAATGAATCAGAATCAAAGTGTTAAATACAATTCAAATAACGTGTTGATATATTTCCTAGAAATGTGTATTTACATATTACCCATAGATATACATTTCTGGCGCGGAATAAGGCCACACTGACCTGAGAGAAGCACTGAAGACTGCTGCAAGAAAGAGGCCCGGCATTCCTGGCAGGTTCCGGAAAATGTCGAGGATCATGAAGGGTAATACCTTGCAAATAAACAGTAGTGAAACAGGAACATTCGCCTTTTGGATTTCGCATATACAGCGTTAAAACGTATAAGAACTATTTACAACTTATAATTTCAAAATTTATATTTATGTATATTTTGTGATGGTCAGGGAATACCAAATACACAAACATTCGTACGAGTATGCATTCCTAACTGTGTGACTGTACCTGATCAAGGTTGGTGATGTGATTGGATGCCAAAGGATCGCACCTCTTGTAGTCATAGTAACCATATGCCAGAAGACCACTGATGACCGAAAGACTTCCAAACGCAGGTCCAAACAAGAGGCCCAAGTAACATCGCCCTGAATGGCAATCCTTCATTAGTCTACTTCACATACACATTATCACTATTGCAGTGTTATGTAATTGACAGTAGAGGATTTGGCGTAACTGTCTGTAACGCATAAGGAAAACACAGCCAGCAGTCACTGTGAAATAATGATTAAGTAAAGAATAATGCTTGCAACAGGATATTTCATACAAACTAAATCTTACCTGTAGAATAACATAAATACTTTTGCGTTTTAAGTTATCATTGAACTTGCAATCGTGCCTTCTGGCCTGAGTGAGAGACTTTGTGGATGTTATCCGCTGAAGATATGCAGGCTTGAACAGCCAACCAAATCCAGTGACCACCCTGCCTAGACTCAGGTTCCATACGGTATGGCGAATTGTCGGGCCGATGTCAAATCCAAAGAGAGGTGAAATATGTTGTGATGAAAAGGAGAGGTGAAATATGTTGTGATGAAAAGGGAATGAAACACCAGGGTCCATGCTGTTGAACCTTGGCGAAGGTAGGTAATTCACTATCTTCGTGAGAGTACCCGAATAGTGATCCTGAAACAACTGTCTCCAGTGTCTATTCCCAATCTCAATTGTGTTGTACTTTCATGAATGTCAGTCTCTCTCCATCCATTATCCTTGATTAAACTTCCTCGATTCCTCCACTATCAATTGTACCCTGTCATCAAGATACAAATCCTCATTTTTTTCGTATCATCGTATCTTATCCAATGATGCTGTCATCATCTTTCGAAGGTATGCTATTCCCCATCATTACTTCAAAGAATAACTTCCCAGTAATTTAATTGGAAGATATTTTGTGCATTCAATATAATGAGAATTATATACTGCTATTATTATTAACTGTCTATCATAACATGCCATTAAAACATTCCACACACATATGAACCCGGAAGAGACTTTGAAAGCACAAAGAATCGAAATCAACAATAAAAAATTGGTTACTTGCAAATTATGAAAGCTACGTATAAAAACCAACCGAACAAAAACGTTTATAGCAATTGACATTTTTGCCAAACTTCACCTATATTTCTGAAATAAATTTGTGTAGAAAGATATATATCTATGTAACCCGAATATTCCCGGAACAAAGCAAATATCTACGCAGGAAAAAGATATCAATGGAGCATTTCGCCTAGACTATTTAAGCCAACAAAAACATGATGTCTCTAAATGACCTTCAATATCACTCGAGAAAAATGGGTGCGATGGTTAACAACACAATTAATTCTTATACAAAAAGTAGGTTGGGAGACAGAAATGGACCAGGGCCTAGATTTTCGAAGCTCTCTTAGTGTTGGCTGGCTGGATGGCTGGCTGAGTATGGTTTTACGCCGTTTTTAGCAATATCACGGCGGGGGACACCAGAAATGGGCCTCACAAGTTGTACCCATGTGGGGAATGGAACCCGGGCCTTCGGCGTGACGAGCGAACGCTTTAACCACTAGGCTACCCCACCACCCCAGGGTTAACATGGTCGTAAATACCATACATTAACATTAACTTACGACTATCTAGGCCCAGTACACGATTACGTCACTTTGAAAGCAATACTGCTTACCTTGATGATTACCGCCAGCATGCCGATAAACATTAGCATATACTGGAGGACATCCGTCCAAATCACAGCTTTCAGACCACCCTGGAAATATAAGGTCACAAGGCAAGAGAAGGATTAATGTTTCCTTTTCTCCGGAAACTTGGCAAGTACAAACTGCTATCATGGCTGGTTTTTCGTGTCACGTACATGATTGACACAGACTTATTATACGGTTACCACTGGAATGATGACATAATGGTTATGGATGATATGTTTCAAAACAAATTATCTCCCTGTTGCATAGGATCGTGAACAGGTAAACGTCAGATTCCAAGTTGAACTATTCTACAAAATATAATTACATTTTTAGTTTGAGAAAGGGAGTAGTTGGAGTTGTATTGTTACAAACTTGTTACGGGTAATCACACTCTCAGCAACCCTTCCTATATGAATGTAGCTCTTGATAGTTTCACTGGGAATTGACGTAAGATGCAAATTGAAGTCAGCTATTGACAAGTTTATCCAGTATCATATGATGTAAGGGTTGAATGGCTTAGCGAATAGTTTTTGTGGGACCAAACGTTCATGCGTTCCGGAAAAGGAATATCGTTGTGTCACAATCGTGTTCAATATCCATTTAATTGTATACAATAGCCATACAATGGCTCCTCTTTTTGTAAATTATACTCTGTTGAATTAGACACGTTTCAACAATTATCTCTAATCGGCAAAATGAAGCATGCCGCTTATATTCCATCGGATGTATACAATGTATTGACTTTCAACACATAAGGTATTGTACTAGTTATTAACAATGTCGAGTTTTCAAAAGACGGTTGAACTCACAATGGTGGTGTAGAGAACAGCAGCTGCTGATGTGACTAGGATCGACCAGATCATAGAGAAGCCCGTCACTGGAACAAAATACAAATTCACTTAACTATACCAAAACGGTTGGTGATAACCTGTAAACTCATGTATTGGCATTGACCATCCGAACCAATCCATTCAGGATGCTGCGAGTGGTGGTGATAACACATAGAGGTAAACGATAACGAGCACGTGTTTGGAAAGTTTATACGATTCAGCCCCTTCCCGAAACGTGTGATCGGGGTAGGTCCCCATCTCATCTCCTGAAGCTTGATTCCAGAATCAGCTTATTTCTTTACGAACAAACCGGTGTTGGATACTTTAGGTAAATCAGACCATGCTCAGCCTTTTAGCGAAACTTTTTTCAGTGGAATCGGTTTCGGTAAAGATTAGACTATGACAGTTCGGAAATGTTAACGATTGGAATTTCCCCAGATTGCAGCAGGTGTGGTAGTGTTGATAAGATGTCGTTCAGGTTTAAGATGAAGTGCCCATTGGTAATTAGACTTAAGCTTAGTCTCTGAATATGTGTGTTGGAATTGAACAGGAGACAAAATGAAAAGGGAGATTCTGAACCTGAGGAATTATTATTATCATTATTTTTATTATAGGATATTTATATAGCGCACATATCCACGCAACTAGTGCATCCTCAAGGCGCTGAATCTAGATGATTTGCTTCATGTAGGGCTGTAGCATTGCCGAAAGGACTAATAATGTGATTCGAGGGCTGTGAGACAGACTTATAGATACTATGTGTGGTGGTTCTCATGTGACGTAAGTGTGACGTGTAATGACAATCAATTAACCAATACCAATACATTGATTTACCCAGGTGAACTTGAAATAAATCAGGCCAGAGACATCGCTTCATGTTTGTCATATCAAGATCTATGTACAAAGATTCAGAGTGACTATTAAACTCTCCACAAGGCTGTATGCCAAGAGTGATGACTTTCCAGTAGCCTACATCCGTGATCTGATGCAGAAGAAGTGGGACACACAAGTAGGTATCAATACATTACATGCAATAAAACCCTATATCGGTTACACCTACTTGGGTTGTCAGTCCAGATTTGAAGAGGTCATTATGCGACGATGTCGCATTGGCCATACTGGATATACTCACGAATATTTATTGAAAGGCGAAGATCCTCCGTTTTGCATCCTTTGTGATGAAAGAATCACGGTCAAGCATGTCCTGCTTGACTGTGTTGAATATTTCAAATCACGAACTATGAAGGATATTTCTAATAATATCAGTTCTCATTTAATTATTGCATTTTTAAAAGAATTAGATTTGTTCAATGATTTGTAAATAGATAAATGGTATTTTAAAGATGGTATTATAAATTAGCAATTGTGATTGTTAGTGGCTGTATCCTCGAAGGGGCTTAAAGTATCTTCAAAATTTTGTCCTCCCGAGAGGGTATGTAAGCCCCAAAACGTTCAAAGTCAATTTAAATTTACCAGGATTTGTTAACGTAGTATTCTTGATATTTTAATTTTGGCTAACATTTCTTACAATCGCCAGCGGCTTAAGGGATGGTGTAAATCCAACTAGGGTCCATGCAGGTAGCAAAGGTACTGTAAGTCCCCATGGTCCATGGTATGGTGATCTACCCTCTATAGCCTACTTTTATATTGTGTTGTCCTCTATTGTAAAAATGTTTTAGATTAAATTACTAGTTTTACATTTATATATGTGATGTTCTAGTTGTTTTACTGTCTTTCGTTGACAGGATTCTTTAATCTATCTTACTTATTGTTAATCTATAACTTGTTTTAGTCACGATATGGCTGAAATATTGCGAAAGTGACTTTAAATTTTAACTCACTCACTTTCAAGTAGTCAGCGTTCCCATTGTGTCGTGCAGAATCCCGAAAGCTCCAGCCTTTGGCATTTACATTTCACAGCTTTTTTGTGGTACAGTTGTGCATGGAAGATCAACAAAGTTATGTTTACATTTACTTGACTGAGTGTTCAAAATAAGTATTTTATATGATTTGTTTGATTAAACGATCATGTATCATGTTTTCAAACAATCTGGTTTCCATATAAGTATAATCGGCAAGCTTTTTGCATATTGCTTCTCACTTACATTATTTATATGCTACTGTTCACAAGAGTGTGCCTGAAATATATGCATGCTTCCAGTGTTTCCGTTATGCCTTAGAAACAGCAAGATAGCAATAGGTGGACCATTTATCTATTTGATTTTCCTGTGTTAGTTTGAAGTGTCCTATGATTATTCGAAGTTAATCAGATTTGCCCCATGCATGACCTACCTCAGATCCTACTCGCAACATGTGCTGAGTTAGGTCGTCATGTGTTTGTGGAAACGTTTTCAGTTTCTGCTTTCTGCGAGAATACAAACTACCCTTCTCTGTTGATACCGAAGGTATGGTACAGGTGTGCTAAGTTAGTCTTCAGGGTGTTTTACAGTTTGGGACAGATGTTGCACATATCGTGTTTGCTACTGGGTATACGGTTATGGTGACGATCATGCATGGCAGAGATATGTTTTCCATTACCTGCCTCCAATGCCATGCCTTGTCCAAACAAGATGATGCCCAAGTAGAAAAGCTGAAAATGCAAGAAATGGTAAATGGCTCAATGTCTTCAGTTTGGGTATGGAGTGGAATGGTATTATGTGCATCACAACCCATGAGCAAGCACAACTGATTAGTGTTAATGGCAGTTGAATGGTTTACGCTACCCGGACGAGTGCAGTCGATAACATGTCATTTTAATGCAAATGCAAGACGTAACGTTACATTGGAGACTGATAATTCCCGCCAAGACAATGCAGATCTTGTAACAGACGTTTTGAGGCAGTAGATCATTGCTGTATATCTAAAGCATCACCTACCCCCTCTCCTTAAAAGGTCTCCATCAAGGATCAGTCGGTTAACATGCACATACAGTTATGACGACAATCAACTTGAATGTTAATAACAAGTGTTTTGTCTTATTCAGGGTCGATTAATCGCATGCTGCATGCCCGCAGACGTTGACTGTGAGTTAACTGACAATTAAGTATAAGGGTCACATTGCTTAAAGCACCGCGATATCGCATTTCGCAAAACAATGTATGCAGAAAGCTGGAGTAAACGATCAATAGATACTTATACATATGTTACTTGACCATCTACGATGAGGAACATGGTTTCATATGGTATCAATGTTTCTTCTTATTTTAAATTAACGATGTTATTTAAGAATTCATTTGTGCATTCATTCACAATGACTCGGACAGATTAGCAACCAGTCGTACAGAAACTGATAATGTATGGTGTAAATCCCTGAATATCTTTATCCCTGGCTTGTGTCATGTGATTAGTTTTGAGTATCACGGACATCATGTATTGCACTGTGTGTATCAGCGAGTCTTACGTTCTCAACACATCCAAGCACTGTCACTATGAGGCGCAGAGCTCGAGACTCGAAGCGGCCCTCAAGGAACTGAAATATAACAAAAACCTTTAAAAAGATAGGTCATTATACTTTAAGATTAAAGGCTTCAAATCTGTTAGATCGACATTTTACAAGAACTCTTGCTTGACAATATAATGACCTATAGTTGCGTCTGTTGTTAGTGTGGAACACATTTTTGAAATGGCCAATGAGGTCACGACTCAGAATCTACTGTAACACAAATAGTGCGACGTTTCTATAATTGTTCAGCTACAAAACAACTACTTATATGTTACCTGGAACGGGCTAGAGATATTGAGTCTCCTCAGAAGTGCCAAAAGAAGGAAGATTTCCAGAAGGTTTCCCACGGAGAAGGCCATCTCACTGAGAATCCACATGATGCCATGGCAATAGGCCTCTGCAGACGCTCCAACCATGGTAATTGACGAAGTGAACGTCGCCAACAAAGACAGCGCGACGGGAAGGAAGGTCATCGAACGTCCAGCCAGAAGGTATTCGTCCAGCCTACCATGCCTACTCACAATGGCGTAGTATATGCCGATGCTCACAGACACAGCCACCATGACGCCAAACACTGTGTAGTCCCATTTCCCAAACGCAAGAGACTCCATAGATGCGGGTAGTAAACGTAATAAATCTAAATGTATATGGAGATTTAGCACATTGAATATTCTACAAGATGAATGGATTATCAAACAAGCCACAGGCTAACAATACCAAGAGATATTTGCAGAAGTATGCAAGATCACCAACCTACTGACATAACTTTAACCTATACCTGCCACATGTAACCGTGAGTTAAATACATTTGCAGAAGAAGCACAAAACACCGCCTGATAATAATTCATAAACATGTGCGTATGATGTAGTCATACACACACCAATGGATCTTTACTTATGATAATGGAAAAGAGTTTGTTTTTTTCTTTATTGACTAGTGACACTCGGCGGATAGTCGAGTCTGTTTGGTCCTTGGGGCTGACGGTATATTTATTTGTGTGTATATATGTACATCAAAAATGAATAAATTTTATCATGTTGAATACAGACATCATTGTAGCAAAACAATCCTGCTTAATACAAAACTTCCATATCTTTTGGATGAAATATACCTCAAACTACATAAAAAGTGATTTCAGGGAATGTGTCTAAAATTTCAATCTATTTTTCAGTGATTTTATTATGTACAATCCCTGTAATTTCAGTGATTGTGTATAATCACTGAGTGAATCAGACATCATGCATTATCACTAAAAAGATTTAACATATTCACTGTAACATTTACATGAATATAATGGTAAAATGATTGTGAAACGTTCGTTTTACAATGTCATGGCATGATAAACCAGATAACCTCACCTTTTCGTCAACATCTCATAACTATACTATTCAAAAAAGAAACGCATAACCCAGAAATCTGTTGCAAAAATGTTGCATTTTCAAACATGTATAACTCGTCCTCAAATAGACTTTAAAAAATGAATTTATACATCGGTTTAGAAGAAGGGGAATGTCTATACAACCAAGGGATAATTTTAGATAACGGAGACGATGAGCGCGATGGTGATAACGTAGCATGGTCCCGGCGTTGGGTCTCCTGGCTCTCAGCCCAATCTCACTCAACCTGTTCCGTGCAGTTAGACCGGATATCCTCCGAAGTCCAGGCAACCTGGTCGCTGTGCTCTCACACGTGGCAGTACGATCACGCACATGTAGTACCCGGATGTACCGATCTTGGGCTGCAGTGGTGACTCGAGGTCTGCCTGTACGGGGACGTTCATTTGTTATACCTGTTTGGTTGGAATGAGCTGCAAGCAGTGATATCGTGCTCAGACTAGCATTCAGACGCCTGGCAAGAGAAAATTGGTAATCTCCAGCGTGTATTCTTTCAGTGGCGATGTTCCGTGTTGCAGCGTCAAGACTTGGCGTAGTGATTTGACCTTGAAACTCCTTCAAAACGGATGCCGATTTCCGAAAGTAATCTGGATTTTATAGCCAGACAGTGCATGCTCTTTGCTGCACAATTTCAACTGGAAGGTGATTTCTGTTGCGTTGTGGCGATGCACTTTTAATTCTTGTAAGAAATCTCATCAAAATCAACATTTTCAGGTAAAGTCGACTTATCACTTGTGCAATTCTGTAAAATCATGTTATCAACACTTTTGTAACATATTTTGACGAATGTTTGAACACAATAGGTAATTAATAGATTTTTTTAAATGCAAAACGCCTATGCGTTTCTTTTTTGGGATAGTATATTTGATTCCTTAACATTACAGGAACACACTTTCCGTTTATTATAATTACAATTTTGATCCAAAGACATCTCAGTTCCTATGCAATGTTTGTAATGTTCTTATGTAATCAAGACATTTATGTTGCGTGAATCATTCGGTTTATAAGCCTTTGTAAAAGGTCATACTGTGGAGGATAACTTGCACAGCGTGATAGAACATGACAACTTGAGATCTTGGGAACTTACACTATCCCATGACTCACGATGTCTCAGCACAGGACCCGTGAATGTCCGGGTTGGAATATTGATCTTCAGTAACCCATGCTTGTAAGATGGGACTAACGGGATCGGGTGGTCAGGCTCGCTGACTTGGTTGACACATGTCATCGGTTCCCAATTGCGCAGATCGATTGTCATGCTGTTGATCACTGGATGTTCTTATCCAGAATCGATTATTTACAGACCGCCACCATATAGCTGGAATATTGCTGAGTGTGACGTACAACTAAACTCACTCACTCACTCACTTACTCACTCACTCACTCTCAGCACAGACACTAAGTACTAAGAATCCATGTCCGCACTGACGGGATCGTTGTTTGTCACCGATGCATAATTATTCAAATACTGTTTTCGTATGCTAAACAGTTGGATGCAGAAAACATGAGGATCAATGCATGATTAATAGTGAAGAACGTTTAAATATTCATATTCTCATAGCAACAATAAGTAATCCAAAATATTTGTATTTGGCTACAGCTGGCTTTTAATATTGAACATGTTGAAACCTATATAGCAGCAAAACCATTGTCATGAAATATCATCGTTGACTACGTAACTTTGTAGACACCGTATGACAACAATCGGCATGCGTATAAGCACGCAGCGTTTCTGAAATTATAGATAATAGAGGATATGTTGTGAATGTTGTTAAAACATGTATATTCATCGAGTGGTCTGACAAAGTTGATATGTTCACTGGTGGCTGCGCCACTCGTTATTTATTATATTTTTATCATTGTTTATAAATGATCGAGCCATCGAGTAAGTCTGCATTTTATTACGCAACCCAACTGCACTCTAGCCCTTGAGTTCCAGGCAAAAGTGATATAACATGTTAATCTACTCAGTGAAAATACAATTTTTTATTTTCACCAATATTGACAGTATTTCACCCTTAAGCATATAATAAATCGGTGAACTTTCCATGGCCCGGATGTTTCAGGTCATACTAGGACAGCACAAGACACAATGCCAGTACAAATTAGATAATGATACATTCCCGACAACTAGGTATTGACAAAACACACAAACCTCTTGCGAATTCTATATTAGGACAATGTAATGCAATTACAATAGTGTTTGACAATAAATCACACTGTCCTTCAAATATTTTGCATATGTTCTCGAGTGCTCCAGGAGTACAGATAAATTGCCTTTGCCCTGTAAGTCGGATCTCATGGTGTCAATCACCTGACTGTCTGGCCCAGACTCGATTATTTATCGAGCATGCAGCTGTAACATTGCCTCGGTGTTAAACAAACAAACATAATAACAACACATACTCATATTATAGTCGGATTCCGTGTGTGTGGACGTGGAAAGGGTTTTGACGCATATATTTGCATGTGTTCTTGATAGGTGGCATCGGTGGGGCAGGATACACTCACATTCTGGCGAATACCCGGTACTGTCAATATTTGATTCATAAACACATGATCATGGAAAAGTAACCTCAACTCTGCTTTCAACACAGATTTCCCAGTATGAACGTGAGATGAATATGTTATAACAAGCTATGTAGATATGCTACTCATCACCTGGTTGCAGTCACTATTAGCTTGACAATGGTGTAAGAATCTACACTCAAACATCACCCTATGCATAAACCAATTAAACAGACGTTGTTGTCCATAATGTCATGTGCCTCAGTATTGATTCACCAGCTTCTAGAATGACGATCAAACTATAAGGAATTGTATATTTGAAAGGAAACTTGTAGAAGTTCAAGACCACTTAATTCAGGTCACAACAGAACACATTAAACATGCCATAAAAAATTCAACACGTATATCATTTGTTTATGCCATTTACATATATGCATGAAACGAATTGAGTATTTAGGATAGGGAATTAGGTTTCGTGTGTTTTTGACGTATGTTAAGGCTTCGATCAACCTTGAAATGAGGTAACAGACTCAATGTCTGCACGGAAATCTACAATGGGGAGAATAAGACAACTTAACAACAAATGGCGGCATACACACGCATGCGCATTCCTTCATAATGTTTTTGTATGTGCGCAAACAGACTTCATCTTAAAAACGAAAGGGTCACATCGCGACAATGAAATGATGAATTTGATGAAATGTCGCGTTGTCGCGTGTGTAGCCAATAGGTAATAATGCATAGTATACTAAATATTTTAACAATCGCGACAATGCGACATTTGGAGAAATGTCGCGTCGCTTTTTATCAGTTACTGCAGAATTTCAAAAATATAACAAACGCAATTATATATCTATATTTTGGCAGGGCAAAGATGCCTCTAGGGATCGAACTCAGAACAATAATAAATGAGTTTACATGTGACCGTGAAGTCTGTGGGTTAAGTAAGGGTCGTTGGTTAATGGACGTTTGATTTATTCAGCAGGGATGTGGTAATATCTCCCGATACGATGTCTATATCGCTTTACTTAATTACTGGCAATTGTGATGAAAATTATTAAGGTTGAATAGGTATATTTTTCAAACAAGACGATACAGGTACATGTGTATCGCTGGGTATCGTATCGTCTGAGAAAATTATCGATGCATTGTGAATCATGGCATGTACAGGATTAAATATAGAGCATTCAAATAGACTTGAAAAGAGTGAGTGAGTGAGTGAGTGAGTTTGTGACTGAGTGAGTGAGTATGGGTTTCTGGCACTCCAAGGGTACGCCTCTCTGACAAGCGAATTTATCGTGTTTTTTATATCATGATGATAACAGTCCATTTGTATGGCGTTTCTCCAAGATAAAATGTCACGTTCAAAGCCTTTATTACACCGGCAATTCTCAGTCCCAATGGGAGAATGCGACCTAAGCTGTCTTTGAGGTGCTGGAGGGTTAAGTCATATTGCCATCTCATTCTACCTGGTATCCACTGCTGGCTGAACAGAGGTTCATTTCGGCCAAATTCATCAGCAAAATACTCTCGCAGGAGCCAAACTGTCGAACATGGTTACCTGTTCGAGGACTTCACCTGGTTTTTATGCCGATATGGCCTGAATTCTATCGCCGCCTTGAACAATATTTCAGTTTTCAAAACCTGTCAGCTGGATATTGGAGAAATGTCCGAAGTGATGAATGTGTATGGTGCTGGGATTCGAACCCTATGATCATTGCTTTCTGGTGCGTCTGAAAGGCGCAACCCCGCACAGCGAATTACCCCGCCTAAAATGACAGGGCCACCGTGTCCCGTCGATACAATGAAAAAGAGCGCAAAGAATTTGTCTTGCTGCTAAAACACGTTTGATTGGCTAAATACACCGACATTTACAAAATATGAAATAATTTTCAAAGCAACTATGAAAGATTTGCAAAATGTTAAAGAAAAGCAGTGCCCCGTTGCCATTTCGAGTACTACTATATTTTTAATACCATTGGAAGTAAGCAAAAGCCCACAGAAGTCTAAAATGAGGTACAACTTTTTCTGCATGCGTAGACATATTGACTTTCTACACATGCGCACCGGTAAACGAAAAAGGCGACAATGCAACATATTCATTATGTCGCGTTGCGCATTTTGGCTTTTTATATATATGGGGCAACAATGCGACAACGCGACATATTTTGTAAAATTGTCGCTATGCCGCATTGTCTCCCTTTGGATGAATAGAAAAATGTTATTCAAAACGCGACAATGCGATACAGCAACAATGCGACAAATGGCCGAAATGTCGCATTGTCGCATTTTCGCGCTTTGGTTAATTTTGCCTCTTTTTACTTGTTTTGAGAGGGCGACAACGCGACAATGTCCCTTTAGGATTCCATAGATACGCCATGTAATCTGAAAGTCTTCTGATTATGTGCAGAGAAGAATGCAAAAAGCAAATTTATCAAACAATGGGCAAGGTTGTTCCCATTTCCCAAATGCTAGTGGGTACATAGTGGATGATTATAATAAATTATTCCAATTTGGGTACATGTACAGAAAAGTGCCATTATGATTATTTTCAAGCGATATGACGCCCATTAAATGACGGTTTTTTAGACGGTATAACATTTACATGTGATGAGAGGATGTTGCCAATATTCATCTTTTAAAGTAGTTTATGATTTGCATATTCTAATAGTGTCCGCGACTTTCGAGAAAGGAAGAAAATCTATTATTTTCCAGTCATTATTATACAACAGACGATCTTAGTCTTATGTTGAAGACTGTTTTACATTTGAAGAACTGTAAATACTCAAGCAGTAAAAATTTTAGCAGGAAGATAAGCGCTTCAGCAATAGGTCTAAAGCCAGGAACAAAATACTGAATCGGAATCAGTGGCAGAGATAATTCCTGACACTGTATGTGTTTGTAAGTGTGTGGTATCATAAAAAGCATAAAACACGTCCTTGACGTACAAATGTGTAACATCTGCATTGGAATAATAACTATATACAAATAAATAAATAAATAATGAAGTTATGTTTTATGAACACATTTATGAACACATTTATGAACTAATCACTTGTTTAGGACAAAAAAACATCACAAAGGTAAGATCCTTTACGGTGATATATTAGCTTACATTGTGAGTCTGTCACAAACACATGCAAGTGCAAGTCAGTTGACGCCATCGGAGAATTCACCGGAGTAATGGGCGGATGCTGTCAGGTGAGACCTGGGCATAATGATACTCACCCATATAACTACCTTATCCTACCCTTTTTCAATGTAATACATTTCTCCAAATGTTAAGTTTCTTATTTTTGTTCACTATATATAAATGATTTGAAAGAAACATTAACGTGTCAGAACATGATATCTATGTTTTAATTCGTAAAAGTCATTGTTCTTCTGGTGATAGTATATTAGTGTTGTTATTAGTGTTGTTATTCGGATATAAGTGTAATTGTAGTAGGAAGATATTAGTTAGTGGTAGTTTAGTTGGTTGATATCAGGCAGATGTTTATCAGTAAAAAGTAGAAATGGTCGAAACGAAGATGCAAATCAGGTAAGTTAATCAAATTAATTATCTGGATCCGGCTTGGATCTACGTACAGTTATTATATAGTGATTTCAAGGGAGGGACTAATTATCGACTAATTCTTATAATGTCCCGTGTGTTTGTAGTGGCTACTTCAGTACTTGACATCAATAATAAAACAACCTTTTAATTCTGTGAGTTTCAATGTTCATCGATGTATCTGTTTTCATCTTGAAATCCTGTTTACATGCATGAATACCTTTGGTGCCTATTCAGTGTTTTCATCAGTAACCCATGCTTGTCGTAAGGAGGGGCGGCTAACGGGATCCAGGTGGTCAGGCTCGCTTGACACACGTCACCAGTTTCTAGTGCGCAGATCGATGCTCATGCATTTGATCACTGGTTATCTGGTCAGACTCGATTATTTACAGACCGCCTACATGTAGCTGGAACATTGCTGAAGCGCGGCGTAAAACTAAACTCACTCACCTAGATCATGCAAGCTATATACAGTTTAGAGTTCTACCTGCTTCCAAACAAATGTACATATGCTGAAGCACCGGTACGAAATATAAAGGTCAGTTACGTATTGCATTTCCAAATTTGTGTTTTACTCGAGGGATGACTGATTAAAATTTAGGACTTTTTGGCCTCCAGGAACAACGTGCAATATATATTAATAAAGAACGAGCAGCGAGTTATTTTTACCTGGTCACATACATGTGTCGGTGTTTTGCGATTTACACACTGATGTATGGCTGATATGGCACATTGTAGGAGATCTAATGATTATATTATTTCATATCAATATATCTCATTGCAATAACCTGGTTCTGATTTAGTTGATGAATGTGTTCGTACTAACAATTGCTAAGATCGATACCGTTTCATGCCAATAACTGGGTATTCAGGTCCGGACTCAATTGTACAGATCGCCTTAATATAGCTGGAATATTGCTGCCAAGTGGGGTGTTAAAAACAATACAAGTCCTGCGTGTGTCCATACCTGCAATGCAAACTTTCAGCTGCAGCGAACAGCAGAGAAAGTTGAAGCAGCTGTAAAATCAACTGAAAAGTCAGCAGAGAATGGATAATATCCCAACAGAGTGGGTCCAAGCGGGGAGAAGCAATGATCTGGCTCCCAACCATCTGCAGCCAGATCTGGCAGACAGGGGAGTGGCCAACACCATGGACCCAGTCACTTATCTTTACCGGCATCCCAGAAAGGCAATAGCCTACAACAGTGCCAGTGAACTACCGCACGTCAGCCTAATAAGCCATCGAAGCAAAGTCATGCTAAAAGATCCTGCCTAAACAGATTGGAAGCCACAGAAGCGGAGAAAGATCATCGCAGAAGGAACAAACGGAGTTTTAGACCAGGAAGGCGCAGTACACAGCAAGGCGAATCTTCATCCCTCAGGATGCTGTGTGAGAGTACCTCCAACATCAACAAGACCCTCTACTACACGTCTTACCGTGGATTTCAAGAGGCGTTTGACCTAGTATGGCATGCGGCTTGTAAGGCCCACCATGAGGTTGTATATTTATCAATGCTAACCTGACCCGAGGTGATACGAGAACCTCTCGAATAAGGCCACCAGCGCAGTTTGCTTCAGCAGCAACATAGGGGACTGGTTCGAGAACCACAGTCGGAGGGAGGCAAGGCTGTTTGCTCTCACCAACTCTCATCAATATCTTCCTGGAAAGAATCATGACTGATGCATAGAGTTACCACAAAGGAACAGCAGCCAACATCGGAGGCAGAGCAGTCTGCAACTTACGTTTCCCAGCCGACGATATTGATGGCCTGTAGGAGAAAAATAAGAGGAGCTAGCTGACCCAGTGGACCACCTTGATAAAACCTCTAGAGCCTATGGCATGCAGATCCAGTGCAGAAGACTGACTGATGACCAACAGCACCAATGGCATCCAGCACTGATGGCACTCTCCAAGATTGCACAGGCGACGGCAACTCTCCTACAAAACTGAGGTACATCTGGAACGAGGCAGGTAGAGAAGCTGCTTTGGGAAACAGGTCAGACCCCAGTGTGTACCTGGTGACATCTGTACTCTTGTATGCATGTGAATGTGTGGACCTTAGCAGCTGAGAGAAGAAAGGGAATACAGTCCATTGATATGAGGTACTTTCAAAGACTCCTGGGCATCATCCTACAAAGGTCATTTCACGAACAGAAAGAGTTCATAACAGAATCGGAAGGAGCAAGTCGCGCTGGGCCTTGAAGAACCTGTTGACCCTTAGTCCAAGGAACCTGAAAGCTCTCAAATGGTGTATGGCCATTTCATGTGATCATCAGGAGGAGCACTTAGGAGCATTCCTGCAAGGGCACAGTGCAAGGAGGGAGAAGGAGAGCAGACAGAGGAAGAGATGGGAGGACAACATCCCAGAGATGGACAGGCTTTGAGTTCAGGAGAGTACAATCAGGAGGTCAGAAGGCAGGGAGGATTAGAGAGGATGCTGGTTGCCAAGATCCCAGCTGTGGCGCCCCACCAGTCCCACAAGACTCACGGGATAGGTAGATAGATAAAAAATAGAACAGCAGAAAGCTGTTTGATTTGTCATTTATGTCAGAGACCATATCGTTTGTGTATTATCCGTATCTGATTTGCATAAAACGTATTCCACAGCACATAACGCTAACCAGAGCCAGAGTAGTAGAGGAATGGGGGTTTTGGACCAGTTCAACGAAGACCTCTACAAAGCCTTATTCCCCAAATAAGGCTTTGGTCGGATATAGCTCTTACTACCATTACCCTACTGCCAAAAAGTAGTAAAATGTCCCCGGCAGCCACAATTCCCCAAGGGAGAAATAGAAATGTGTGCGCTACCATCCCAGGGGAATTGTGTGTCTCTCACTCGTGAGAGAATTACTCTCACATCCACACAAAGTAATGTTGAGGATACGAACCCTACATGTAATGTTTTTAGCAGACGCTACACATAATGGGATCACACCACTCCAACCGACTGAGCTATTTCGCGGACTTAGCTGAAGTAGGTCAGTTTAACTTGGAGGTTTATCATGTGGTCACACACACCCACGCATCATGTGCTGTTGACAGGAGGTAACACTGTGCCGTACCGGTACAATCAATAGGTCCTCTGTCGCAGCCTATCAAGTGGTATCAGTCTGCTTTCATTTTCACTTTATCTATGATTGGCTCAACGTGACACTATGTCCGCGTTGATACCTGTCAAAACAGTTTAACGTGAATCGCCTATGGATCTCTTTGTGATTTCTTAATATAGAGGCTTGCGGACTTTTTTCACCCCGTGCTACTTTTTTCCTCAGCCTCGCTGATAGCAGACTTCTGAGACTTACATCGAATCTCGTGTTTCATTTTTTAAACCATATTTTGTGAGTTCAGAGGAAAGTTAGACGAAACTCCTCCTCTGAGATCTTACCATCATTGGTGAGTGCTGCCGTGGAAATACGCTCACTGTGTTCAGCGGCTACATCAAGCCAGAACACTGATCTCGTCATGTTTTCAGCGCCTACGATGCCTGCAAACAACACTAAACTCTATGCAAAAATATACATCAAGCAGCACCACTTCAGTGAATCAGACTGCTATCCATACAAATCAGACAGCAAACAACACTAAACTCTACTGCAAAAAATATACAGCACAAATTCAGTGATCTACAAGCATCATACAGTGATCAGATTGCATCATACAATTGATCAGACTCTATACAACACACTATACAGTGATCTGCAAACACTATGCAAATATACACTAGTGGCATCATCCAGGTATGTACTAAGATTTCCCTACAAACATCACTAAACTCTATACACATCATACAGTGATTGATCAACTGACATCAACATATTCAGTGATCAGGGCTGTAAATATCATTGATCAGACTGGCATCTTCCATTTGATGCGGGTCTATCCGCACAAACTCTATGCAAAGAATATACATCAAACATCACACTTTAGTGATCTGCAAATATCCAACATATTCAGTGATCAAACTACACGAATCGCTGTGATTAACATGTACACACACAGTTGATCAACCTGCAAACTATCCTTACAGTAATCAAGCTGCAAACATCATACACGGTAGTCAAACTACGCATCGTACAATAAATCAAACTGCAAACATCATACAGTGATCAAAACTGCAAACTATCCCATTACAATTAATTATTTACAAGCATCAACATATTCAGTGATCTTTTGACATCAACATGTCCAGTGATCAGATCTTACTAAACTCTATACAAAAATATACGTCAGTACTCACCACTTCAGTGATCAATACCTGCAAGATCAATAAACTCTATACGGTAGTCAGCCTGCTACTGGTCGGCTCAAACTATCAACCCGTATTCACCGATCTGCAAACAATGATTAGCCTGCAAACATCAGCATATTCAGTGACCAGACTGCAAGTATCACCTTGCTCTATGCAAACACATTCGAACAGGGGACTCACCTCAGTGATCTACAAACATCGCATACAATAATCAGACTGCAAACTTATCCCGCTTCAATTGAACTGCAAACATCACTGGAGTGACACCGAACATACCCGTCGATAAGACTGCGGGTATAGCTTCAGTGATCACCACGATACACACTCAGCTCAGTAGATCAGACTGCCAAACATCCTGCTAAACTCTATGCAAAAAATATGCGTCAGGTATACACAACTTCAGTGATCTGCAGAGTATCATACCAATGATCAAATTTTCAAGCATCCTTACAGATATCATATTACAGAGTGATCTGCGAAACATCAACTTCACATTACCAGTGATCGGACTACAACTCTATACAAAAAATACACTATACAGTGATCAGACTACAGCTCTATTCAATGATCCGGGGCTGCACACAATACACTATTCATTGAATCAGACTGCAAATATCATATCAAATTCAAACATCCTTACAGTAGTCAAGATTGCAATGCACATTATTCGGTGATCACTGCGAAACATCAATGAAACTCTATAGAATTTAGTCAGACTATAGCATGTTGTTCAGTCATACAGAAACATCATTCAGTGACCGGACTACCAGAGTATCGCTTTATTGATCTGAAGCAACGCCTAAAGCTCCTTTTAAAATATGCGTCGGTGCTCACCCACTTCAGTGATCAGACGTGCAACTCTATTCAGTGATTCGGCTGCTGAAACATCAATGAATTCAATTGATCTGCAAATATATCGGTGATCAGAATGCAAACGTCTGCGGTACATCCAGCACATTCAGTGATCATACCAGAGTATCATTTGATCAGACTTGCAAACACCACTTTGCAGGAGCCTTAAAATCTAGCCAGAGGCACCATGAGTTTCAACTTGAAAGCCCAATGCACTGGAACCCAAAAGCCCAACATTTCGAGGATTTTCCAGACTTTGAGACATTTGGTGCCCAAGCATGTATACAGCAACTATTCGTATTTCCGAAATATGGCAACCGAAGCAACTTTCGAAAATATGGAAGACTGCGAGTTTGGAAAAAGCAATTTGGTGGCATACCACCTCCTACTGGAAAATACCGTGGGAAGCTTAATCTTCTCCCGGACATTGCCGTATACAGACTATCTCGATGGCCATCTCACCAAAACAAACCTCCAGCCACTGGAAGGCTTTACCTACATTTTATTGGACTATATATATATCGTGTTGGTATCTGTTGAAAAGACTGTAATCTATAAAAGGAACTGATGTATTGCACCATGGAGAAAAGGAACAGCATCTATTATGGTTTTGCAATATAAGGTGCAGTTCTGAGGGAATCTTTAGGGAACCAAGAAGGCCCTACATTACCGAACCAAAATCATTACACTCCTTCCACAATATACCATCGATTTATCCTGCTGTCTAATCACGGGCATCTGAAGAGATGAAAGAAACCAATTCTCACGGCAAAGATACAATGGGAATCTCTACCGTGAAGCGACCGATATTCGGAATATTCGTGGCAAAAGGAAGTAGATGTCACCGGAAATACCTATGGAACAAATTACAAGCCAATATTTCGAGAGAATTCGAACGATTTCTATTGGCGCATGGCTTTGGCCTGTATTCTGATCGACTATACAAGGATTTCCGGCACCCTAGATAGAAAGTGTCTAGGTGATGGAATGCCTCCAAAGGATCTACGACTTTGAAACCAAAGAGATCTTGCAACTGCCATGGACTCGAGGACCCACCATCCCTGGACAATACAAAAGTGTAGGCAACCCACGTCGCCTTGGGTTGGAACCTGGAATGGCTATACCATGCGAACAAAAATCTACAACAAAGTAGTTTCCAATTTCAGAAGCAGGAGAGATGCGAGAACATCAGTCAACCCATTTGGCCCGACTATCGCGGATTACTCCCCACGAACACCTCTTGGAAACCTTTCTCTCCATCCAGATGTCCAGGCTAGAGGTTGTATTGCTAGCATAGAGGTCTCTTTGTATGCGGCAGCATAGAACCAGCACCGCAGTATTAGCGATTTGGTGAATGAGAAGCACTAGAGTTATTCTGGAAGAGCTATTTGTAGTACCAGCCACCAGCAAAATGGCGGGAGAATCTATCGAAATGTCTAGACCGTTGCATGGTGCTTGCAGACAGACCCCAGGGGACTATCTTCAAGTGGGCTGGTATGCACACCACAGACGCGAGGAAGAGTATCGAGGAATCAACACAACTAACCAAAGTAGCGTGGGAAGACCATGCTAGATGGAACCACGCTGTAGAAGATAATATGGGCTACAGCTGATTTTGGGTTCCGAGCGTGTCCCTCTATTCCGAGTAGACATTTTGGCTGCCACAGCTACTGCAGGAGTGATGAAATGGGTCCACTACGATGCTACACTCAGGCTCCCCATACGAGAACTATATCTATCGAGTCAGTAGGCCGACACAGCTTCATCTCCAAGGCCCAAATCCAAATCTGATGCTACCCCGAACAAACATGTTGCTTCGGATAAATAAAAGATAATCAAAAACGCCATCGGTATAGAGCTTCAGAAGTAATGCAAGGATAGAGGAGAATTGCGGAAATCCCGAAGCCGATCGTACTATACTGTGCGGATCGACGAGATCCGCGAAAAGACGGTGGAAGAGATTTTTGGGATGCTTCAATGCAGGAAGAATGCGTAGGGATGCATGGAATGGCCACAGAGGTCGATTAAGAGAGGAATACCAACAGAACGAGAAAAACGAGCGGAGGAAGTCCATCCCCTTGAAAGATTATCGCTGGCAAAAGACACTATGCAAGAGATTTCAGAAAAAGCACAGGGAAACGCTCGAAAACTGGCCTCTCCCTCCCCTTGCAATTACGCCTTATCTTGCCTTTCGAGGGCGAAAAAGCTATTCCCGTTCTTGGATGGCGTATACAGAAATCCAAATGGGACTCCAGCAAGACTTCCTACAGAGTGTAGCGGCCGGAAAGCGGCCTGACAAACCAATAGCAATTTGGGGCCAGAGCAAGAGGCCAGGGGCAGATTCTCTCCGTGTGCAACAAGTTTCTTGAGGAGAAGTGCGATGAGTGAGAACTGAACTACACATTGGACTCCCAATGGGCCAATTTCTTTTCCGTGTAGAGAGCCTAGCAGGAGTTTGAAGCAGAAAATGGTGTTCGATCTGGTGGAATCCAGTGTCTGTCGTATCGTTTCCAGATGCTATGGAAGAAATCTGTTAAAATTCGAGCGCACTCACCGAATCTGCAGTGCAAGATCTCGAAGAAGACTACACCAAAGACAATATAAGAAGCGGATATAGCCAAAGCCAGCGAAGCAACCTTATATTCGGTGTATGGCTTCCTGGGGAATACATTTTGTTGGAGATTCCAGCTACCACAGCCTATCGCGTGACAGAACCATGCTGGTAACAGTTTCCGACTGCAGATGGAGTGGAGACAACAGGCGTGCATGTACCCGTGTGTGGATTCCTATCTAGAAAAGAATCGAGCGGCTTGGTGGACACGGTGCTCGCCGAAACGGCGAGAGCTCCAATTCTCTGCTCCATCGGGAACCAGAGAGACCCACAAAAAAGAGCGTGACTCTGCAGCTAGAAATTGCAAGGTCATATAGGAACCAACTTATGGCCGAGTAGAGATGCAGAACAAAATCTTCCCGCGATGGGCTGCTGGATGCAAACAACCGAGAGACCAGTTCTTCCGCACTTCTTGTCCGTTTCTGGAGAGAATATGTCAAGAGTATGAGTAGGGTTTCTATTTTCTGAAGCAGTAATGTTCCAAGATCTTACCAAGGGGTGCTGTTCACACTGGGTATGTTTTATGGGGCATTTTGGAACTCTCTCGAGATTAGGGCGGAATTGGATTCCTCTCTTTTGTATGCAATATGTATGCTCGAGATGTAATACACAGCACAGTATATGCTTGATTGGGCTGTCTTTTTATTTTTTTTCTGATCCCGTTTGGAAGGGAGTCCTATGTTTTGGTGTTGCTATTTATCGTCTCGTGGGCCTGCAACGTGGACCGGCGGTGGTGAATTAACAATGGCCAGAGTGTTGTGGATGACCTTCCAGAGAAAAACGGCTACTGGTGAATGGTAGGTCCACCTTAGGGCTGTTTCTAGCATCACGCACCTTCTGGATATCGAACGAACTCTTCTTGCTTATCATCGGCGTTTCCTGACATCAGTTGGCTATCGTCGTCCTTGTCCAGCATCGACAAGATCAATGGACCAGCACAAGTCGTGGTTTGCTCCACACGAGCCGGTAAGCAATATTCGTGGTTTATCTCCTTATGTGCGACATGTAGCTGTTGCTGCATGAGCCTCCCATCTAGCGTGCGTAGAAGTCCTGGATGGTGGGCACAGTCGGCAGTTCTGCAGCGGGCAAAATGCTGCTGGAGCTGACTAAGCTGGCTTGAGCAATATCGCTGCCGAAAGTTTCTAATACCGATGGCGTTTTTGATTCTTTTTCGATGGCTTAACATGTTTGTTCGGGGTAGCATGCATTATTTGGATTTGGGCAGGAGTGGCAGCTGTGAAACCTCGACTTGAGAGATAGTATATAGTTCTGGAGTATGGGGGCTTTTGTGTAGCAATAGAGTAGTGGACCTATTTCTCCTGCAGCTGTAGCATGAAATGTCTACTCGGAATAAAGAGGACACGCTCGGAACCAAAATCAGCTGTAGCCCATTCTAAAAGCGTGGTTCCCTCTAGCATGGTCTTCACGTTGGCTTTGGTTGGTTATTACTTGGATTCGGATACTCTTCCTGTGCCCGTGTGTGCATGCCAGCCCACGAAGATGAGTCCCCTGAGGTCTGTCTGCAGAAGCGCCATGCAACGGTCTAGACATTCGATAGATTCTCCGCTGTTTTGCTGGTGGTTGTACTACAAATAGAGTTTCCCGAGAACAACTCTAAGTGCCCGTCCACTTTAAATCGTTGTTAATACCATTCACCGGTGTTGGTTCTATCTTGGCGTGCAAAGAGACCTCTATGCGGAGTAGCCTCTGGCACGGACATCTAGATTGAGAAAGTTTTTCCGCCAGGTATTCGATAAGGAGCAATCCGCCAAAATCAACCAAATAATAGCCACCGATGTATTCTGCACTTCTCCTGCTTCGAAGTGGAAACTACTTTGTTATGGGTAGGAATTTAGCGTTAGCATGGTATATTCCAGGTTTCCAACCCAAGTACAGACATTGGTTGCCTACACTTCTTGTATTGTCCGGGATGGGTAGATCCCTCGCCAGTCCTTAGCAGTTGCAAGATCTCTTTAGTTCCGAAAGTGCGTGTATCCTTTGGAGGTATTTATTCCACCTAGGACACTTTCTATCTAGGGTGCCAGAGAAATCCGCGGTATAGTCGGTAAATTACAGAGCCGAAGCCATGTGCCCGTAGAAATCGTTCGAATTTCGAGGCCGAAGCGTAACCATCATTCGAGACATCTGCCACGAATATTCCGAATATCGGGAAAAGTAATTCCATTATCTTTACGCCGTGATTTCTTTCTCGATTAATGCATGCAGTGCTCATGTTGAAAGGCATCTATGTTATTGGCGTGCTGCGATTTTGAACTGCGATATTCCACTAACCAGCGATACCGGCACTACCTTTCGCTATATTGAAACCCACAACAAATAACTGTTCACGCGTGGTGGCGGCTCGCACGCAATCTTTCGCGGCAAACCTTATCGTCCCGCAAGTAAACCGGCACCTTCAGTGATTGAGCTTTGAATATTAGAATCGTCACGCAGTCCAGCGGGAATCCCGGTACCGGTAAGAGATGATGCTCGTATTCGCTGATAGATTGCTGTTCTAGCGAATATTAATCGGAAAGTCGGATCTTGAATTTCAGTTCATTACATTGAACGAAACAAAGGCTGGTGAGCGCAGAACCGTTGTTGTCTTTAGATCGCTGGATATCATTGATGTTGTTACGGAGATCGGCGACCGATGTTGCAGTTGTCACTGAATGATTGCGATCTGAAATCGCATAATATTATTTTGCATGATTTGTGATGACGATGACTACGTCTGTGTTGCTGTCGATGATAACTATAATCGACATTGATGTTCAAGATCACCGAAGGAAACCAATCTGATCGCTATGTTTAATTTGATATGATAAATCAACAATGACGCGCGATCTGATACGTGAACTGCGATATTTTACATTGTAAATATTTACCGAATCGCACCATGATATCTGCTCAATATGTCTTGAAATTTGATCGTTGTATGATACCGGTGTGCTGTTATATTTTGCATGGATTTAGTGATGTTTACGATAAATCGCCGATATTACTGGTACTGAAGTGATATCTGCCATTGTTGCAAATTCACTGAGGCGGTGATATGATGTTTGTGGGTAAGTGTCTGTGTTACGTAAAATTGCTGATCGCTGAATATATTTTACTGACAATCGTTACGCAGGTATGAGCGCCGTAAATGAACTGATCACTATGGTTATTGATCTTGCAGGCGATATTAGATCTGATCGCTGATGATATTTGCGGATCGCGAATATCGACCCGATGTTTGCAGGTCACTGAATATGTTGATGTTTTGCGGGTTGATCGATGACCCGCGATGTTTGCGGTTTGATCACTGTATGATGTTTGCGGTTTGATTATTGTACGTGTGTGTAGTTTGATCACTGTATGATGTTTTGCGGTTGATACTGTGCAGGTTGATCGCGCTGAAATGCATGTTGATCGTTGTACGTGTGTTGTAGTTTGATCACTGAATATTTGCGAGGTCACTAAAGTGTGATGTTTTGACGCGCGGCGCATAGGTTAGTATCGAATCACTGATGATGCGATCATCGGTACGTCTCTACGATCTTTGATCACTATGATGACGGTAAAATTTAGTGATGTTTGCAACAAGAATATTCAGCCTTGACGGATACCACTAATTATATTGCGCGTGTTTGCGTATCACTTGTGGTGTGATCTGATACTGTATGATAAATCTGACTATGGAATCGCGGTATGTATGTTTTATACTGATGTTGTTTGCTGTCTGTTGTGATACCGTCTGACATGTTATTTTGCGTAATTTGTGTTGCGAAATCGTAGTGAAAATAGCGACGGGTGTTCAACAATGAGCATCGACATCACTTGACAATGGAGATTTCGATCTGAACTCACAAAATATGAACAAAATATCAGCGGGCTGAAAAGGCCAACGAAACATAGAACGCAAAGAATCATAGGCATTCACGTGCTGTTTCATCGAATCGCGATAGTGTCACGTGAACCAACATAGAAAAGTGAAATGAAGCAGACGTACTGATAGGCCGAACGAAGCATATTGATTGTACCATACTGACACAGTCTATCCGTGTTCGTGTGTTATGGATATTCGCTACATCAGCGGTATTATTCCATTATGATCTCTTAAACCATGAGTTCGCCGCCGTCGCAACGATGAGGTTCTCGCGATGGCTACGGAATATTTGTCGCCGGTGACCCTGCGTGAAACCAGGGGTATTATTAGTAAGGTAAGAGGTATCCGATAAAAACTGTTGGGGAACAAAACTTTATGAAGGCTTTCGATGAACTTGTCCATCCCTACTGAAACGATAAAGTTCTTTATACCGCCAGAAACGTGATTTGTTTGAGACCGGTACTTGACCTGGAGTTTAAAACATGTGCAGAAGCAATATTTCGAGTTATTGGTAATGTTACATAAATATTATATTATCTGAATATGATACCATGTATGACTATCTCCCATTTTGTCTTAGGTGCCTTTGTATGAAGCAGTTACCATTTCAGCATATTAAGCAATATTATTAAATTCTAAAACAAATCAGTGCTAAAATGTATACAATTGTATCCAATGTACTGGACTAATCCAATGACTAGGGCTAATGGAGTATGTTTGTCTGATGTCACATCTCATGGCCTTAAGAGTATCTCACTGTTGAGTATAATCATGCGTCATTCACTGTGAGCTTCACAACGTTGTTGAATTATATCAGTATTCAAAATGAAGATCGAAAATAGATATAACTGACACATATACAGTAGAATATTATTTCTTTTTAAAGTTCATATAACTAGGTCAATAATTTATCGTTGACAGAAACAAAGCATAATCATAACCGTCTCTTTGAGACCGCAGGTTATGCATATATCAGTAAAAGAAACTATATTTATCACCAGAGCTTATGGTTACATAATATAGCACAATAATGTAATATTATATCCACGTGCACTGTAAGACAGAATTGTCCATTTGTTGTTTAGACAGTTCTTTTTCTATAACTATTAGTAGAATAATGTGTTAACCCTACAGATAGCTGGGGGCAGCACACAACCACTGAATCTATTATAATGTGTTTAAAATGTTCAAAATACATGTGTAAAATGTTTCCAGATTTGCTCCACGCTCCTGTTTTGGTTACTCAATCAATCAATCTTTATTTTCTTTTTTGTAGTGGAGGCGAGAAGACAATACAAAATATACAAATAAGGAAATATGATTTTATTGGCATAGAAATTGAATCTCTAAGTTTCATTGCATTGTGTATACTTAGTAAGCTAGAGTTTTACAAATGGCATGCCAATTGACATGAGGGCATATTAAACTTATGAATGGTAGGATTCGAATAAAATTTATGTGGTAAATACAAACATCTCAGATTTCGATAACATTTACACATACCAAAATAGAGTAAATTCGTTTTGAGATAGAAGTTATCTTTACATACAAAACATAATCTATTGACCTAGGTTGATCAATATATCGACGGTTTCAATTTGGAGGCGATTAATGAAGAACATCTAAAATTTAGCAAAGGGCTAATCGGAATTTTGAAATTGATAAATCTTTTATATAGAATTCAACATTAAAATGGATTTTAAAACAAGAATAAAGTGAAAGTTAGGACTATTCTAGCATTTCATGGCACTCACGCATAGTCTAAAACAAATTCTCATATGAATTTATCGACATTACATAGAATTTGCAGTTCCCTCAGCCCAAATCCAAAGAGTAAAGAATATTCTGCCATCTATTTTCTTGGTTGTTTTGACCAATTACAGAGTCTAAAATTAACATATTAGCAGGCGACAACTAACATGTGTTTTGGTTAGAAGTGTGTATGGAAGAGTTCAGGATCTGTTGGATGATTGTGCCTGCTGCTGCACCAAACAGACCTCTAGAGTCATCTTATCAGTGTCTGGTGTGCTGAGAGGACCTCTACAAAAAGGAAGATGGATAACGAGGTCAGAGTAGGTGAACATTACAGCTAAGAATTAGCAATCAGCCCTTGTAGAAACACAGCTGCAGATATTCCTTAAGATTTACGATTTATTGAAATACAGATAATCATACTTTTTGCTTCTACTCATCACGCTGCTAGATCGTGTTTTGTTTCGATGAATAAGACTGATTATTTGTCATGGCTTTATTTATTGCAGACTTATCGTTTCATAAAATGTGCAGAATGGTTTATACATTTAATCAATAAAAATGTCGTTAAATATTCTAAAAGTTCAGCCAATTGGACATTGAAGCAAAGAAACGTTTATGACATATATAGGAAGAAATTCATCGGAAAAGCCTAATAAAGCTCACCAACAAAAGTGCAGGTTTAGTCAAAGTGATACACTCAGTAGCATTGTGTTCAATGTACGTTCCAGGAACCATGTCTATTTACAACCATTCGACCGTTTGTTCCATACTCTATGTATTGCTGATTTTAATATATCATGGTGAGTAGGTGAGTTATGATACGTCAGTAGTGACTTCACCCCAAATCGTGTTTAATACATACAGTTTAATATTCAATGCAGTCAAAGGACAGTAAAACAAATGATTATCACAGGCTATTAATATAAAACTAATTAGTATTATTAGAAAACGACGTCACTAGTTAACGATACGCGGTAGAGAACAGGCTATTTGATCACTTGGCAACAGCTCAGGGAGATCAAACACTAGAGTCCATGTGGAGTTACAGTTGTAGCTGCATGGGGCCTGGCATCATCCTCCTCAGTTGTGGCGATTGTTCACAGACTAAGCCAAATTAAGAGAACATACATGTTTTTCTACAGGAATTAAAACCAAGGCAGAAAAATGATGCTTTGAAAGATGTTTGTCTTTACATACCATACACCCTCTTGGAGGACAATAATTTACGTTACTTCAACTCCTTAGAGGTATAGCCATTAACAATCAGTTATCAAACTTAATCTACCAATATAAATATGATACAAAACCAATTATAAAATCTATTCTTTTTAGAAGCATAATATTATGTAAGACGAGTATATGGATGACAACTTCTTGTTTATTGTATAGCACAATGTTTCTGGGATGTGACCCTTCTTCAGGTGATAATGGCTATGGCGGCACGAACATTTATTAAAAGATCCTTTAGATATGATATAATGAAAACTAGTAGGAAGATAAAGTAAGAGCAAAACAGTTCATGTTACAGCCACGGAGAGTCACTTATAGTGCATGCCACAAAGCTGCTTTGTATTCTGAGTGTTACTATACCATCATATGTTCGTCATGAGGTCTGTGTCTCCAGAAGTATTGTCTTACGTAGAGGGTTATTTGTTCCTTGTTCCGACCTGCAGTTCAAAGTCAGTTGTAACATGTATCTCAGAAGCAATGAGTAATGGAAGGTGATCACATATTTAGCAGCTTGGCGATAATGTGTTTTATACCTAGAAACGATAGGCTGATATGGTCACATACAGGAGCTGAACTGAGAATTACTTTAGCACCTGCATTAGAGAAATCCAGAAACACTGGTAAAAAGAGTATGTATGCGAGAGGCTGCTTGAAGTAGTCGAAATTTTAATACCATTAGAAAACACATAAGAATTTGGACTGGAGTAACAAATTAGAATAACAACAAATACAGCCGGCCTGGTAAAAGACTCTGGGATGCAGCACCACGTCCTTGTGGTTGAGGGGGGACAGGACAGTGAAATGCATCATCCAGCCGCAAATGGCGATTCTCTTTATGAGCAGATTGTTGTAATTTGAAATACAAAATAGCATTTTCCATGCATTTTCCGGCAGGAGAAACAGATTCCACTGGTAAATACCAGCCGAAAACAGCGAGTGAAATAATATATGAACTTATCACTGGGCAGCATTCATTTGTTAGCTGACAGCCCCCACTCATATGGATTTTCATAATTGACCAAATTAGACATTTTATTGGAACCATTAAATGCACATCCCGTGGTATCACACGAGTGTGCACGATATTTCTCAGGGAGGCTTACTCCGACAAATTTGTTCAAAGGAGGCGAAGGGTGAATACGCATATACTATCAATGAAAAGCGTTTCCTTTCAAGGGGTTTTACATACTTACCCAGCAAATACCTCCCATGATTATGATTGGTTGAATTCAGTATAGTTGCCTTGTGTGCGGCTTTAGTGGGAGTTGGCCTCGGGCAGTGGTGATCTGTCAGGAGCTGACGTGAGGCGGTGTCTGCACCACCTAGAGGAAAATACTCGCACCGGCACAACCCCGTCAAACTCGTCGGCCAGCAATTGCAGCAATATGGCACTCTGGAAAGGATTTTGACAGCTAACATGAGGTTAAAATGACTAAAATGGAATAAAGTGTCGATAATTGCAAATATCTCCTCATAGTACATAATAGCCCCTTTCCCAGAAATAACATATCATAACCCACATTATATGCCATACGCTCGTTTTGTTACGACCAAGTAGGAGGGACACCGGAGATAAAAGAGCTCTGGAGGCTGCTTGTTGGAGCCCAGCGGATATAGTGGCTTGAAGCACTGAAATAGATCTAGAAACAGAATCTTTTCTTTAGAAGTTCCAAAGATAACCATTAATATTACCAGAATCAGACAACAATGGCCGTGTTAGTGCTGAAGGAGGAAGTAACATATTTGAAGTATATTTTTTCACCTGGAGTATTGTGATGGATTTAATGGGGCCTGACCTCCTTAAAGGCGGCAACGTCACAACTCCCACACTGAGGAGAGGAAAAGCAATTTCAGGCGATTGCATCTCATCATGCAATATAATATGAGGATTTTACGTTATCCTTCAACATAGAAATAGTTTTTATTAAGATCCAGATGGAAATGATGCCTTCCTTCCTCTCTTAATGAATTGGGTATTTGGGAATATTCCAATAGGTACATGTAGGTTACAGTTTACTATAATATAACCATTCAACTGAATTTTGTTAAAGGGACTATCAAGTACATGCCCTATTTTTTTATGCTTAGAACCATA